>NW_027481742.1:0-180380 GCF_050403365.1 Sporobolomyces koalae
TTTAACCCCCCCCCCCCCCCCCCCCCCCCGGCAGTCTTCCCTCGTTGTCCTTTCTTTTTCGGTTGATACGGGTTCCCTATTGTTTTGTTTTGCAAAAAAGAACAACAACATTCAAAAGTCCAGTCTGGAACGGGACCTCCTGCCGAGATGGCGCATCTAACCCTCATGCGAATTCCCATCATGGTGAAATCTCGACGAGCCATCTCCAGTAGTTGATTTCAGTCGAGATGGTTTTCGCGATCGAATCGTCTCGAGTTTGATCAAGCTCTCGCAGAGGTTGTCCGATCGTTTCATCTTGTACTCGCGCATCAGTCACGTTGGCGTGTTGTGGCGTCAACACGATCCTCTTCAACTTTTGAAACCCGTGTAACAAGACTCGAACTAGATCGTCTCGGCCGTTCGGATGATCACGACGATAGAGTTCGAGACTGTAGAAATTCTCGAGTCCGAGCTCGCGCAGGTGGATCAAGTGATTCGCGAACAAGTCGAGGACCTCGAACAGGGCCAAACTCGTCCGTGATCCGATCGAGAGCGTTTCGAGGTTTGGACAATTTGTCGAAATCGTCACTAGCAAATGTCGATTGTCGGTAGTTTGGTTCGCTGAACTCGTACGCAGGACGGTCAAGGTCGAACCGAACGTCTCCAAGATTCGATCGAGCGTTTCAGGGGCGGAAGTCAATTGGTGTTCTTTGAGTACGAGTGACTTGAGCGTCGTACGAGACGTGTACAACAACCGGTAGACGTAGTTGAACGACAGTTTCGAGTTGCGCAAGAGATCGAGTTGGAAATGTTCGAGTTTGAACCCGAGCACTTCAGGTTCTTCGTCAGAGTCGACCAATTCGTCATCTTCCTCGAGAGGATCCTCGACTCGCAATCGAGCCATCAACTTCAAGTGGGTCACCCTCGCGAGTGGGTTCGACCAGAGTTGGAAATCTCGAATCGTGAATTTGGCGCTCCCCCACTGCTCTCGTACGGACGGATCAAAGTTGATCACCCATGGGTCTTGTGATTCGTACCCTTCTCCGAACCTGATTTCGCGCAGTCGAGACCCGTTCGTGATGATCGTTCGAGAGAACCGTTCTTGGTGCGAGATGGTGACGAACGGGATCGCGATCGTTTCACAGTTTGGACACAACGCGACGAGTCGAATCAAGAGGGTGGAAACGTCGATCCGGTTCTTTGGGATCCCTTCCGACAAGATCCTCGTGGACCACTGTCCGAGGGATCCGAGATTGCGAACTCGGGTAGCCAACCCTGAACGGTCGTGTTCGAGCGTGTGGACGAGATGTTCAACTCGTTCAAACGTGCGTCCTGGAGGGGTCGTGTCTGGGGGATCGAACGAGATGAAGGGAGTGTGGAACAAGACGGGTTGAGCGATGTGGTGCATCGCGCGAGAGACGCGACAGAGTGACAAGAGCGCGCGCGTGAGGGGGATCGGGGCCAAGTAGGTGGGCAGCACCGTGTCGACGAGGTACTGCACAATGTCCCACGACAGGGACACGGTATCGGAGTCCATCGAGCGCCGGCACAATGTGGGGACAAGAGAAAAGCGTCGTAGGCGAGCGGGCGAACGTTAGGGGTGGATCAGGTAGCTGAATGGCGTCGGTGTGACATGTTTGCAGCACAGGCAGTCGTGGGTGGGTGCGTCGATTGAGATCAAGAAGATATCAAAAAAGTTGCGATGTCAACCTTGTCATTCGCCGTCACCAAGTTCCGAAACCTCGTATCAGCTGGCGCCTATCGTGGCTTCGTTCGCTCGGTTACGACCGTATCGACCTCATGTCGCATTGACGCTCCGACGCCATTCGAGTTCGTACCGCTCGGTGCCCGCTTTGCGCGAATTGCTCGCCGCGCATTACCACCGCCTCGATCGGGATGTCCCGCTGCGCGAGCACGAACGTACCGCCGGTCAGGAGCTGCAATGGCTTGAACAACGCGCGAGGGCTGAAGGGTACGGCTCGGGCAACTGGCAAACTCGCTTGAATGCCATGGTTCGCGACATGGTCGAGCATGACAAACCTCTCGCTTACGTCCTCGGTCCGTCTCTCCCAGATTCACTACGAAAAGGCTTGACTCTGATAAAACAAATCGCAATTTTACCAGGTAGTCAACCATTCCATCCATTGCCGGTCGACCTCGTCGTACGCGCTCCAATCCTCGTCCCTCGACCCGAAACCGAGCACTGGGTTCTGCACTTGTCCGAGACGATCCTTTCGACTGCCACTCTCGCAAATGATCGCCCATTCCGGATCCTCGACTTGGGCACTGGCACCGGATGCATCGCGCTCGGGCTGACCCAATCCCTCGTGACTTCGAATCGATTCCCAAGCGTTTCGACTCTCGCGATCGATCAATCGAACGAAGCCGTCACGCTCGCTCGCGAGAACGTCGAACGGTGCAAGTTGGAACCCTCGGTTCAAGTCGTAAAACTCGACCTGTTCGATTCCGACTTTGCACACAGAGTCGTCGACGATCGAGAAGGAGGACACCAAAGGTTCAATCTCGTCGTTTCCAACCCACCTTACATTACTCGCACCGAGTTTGAATCGTTGGATCCGAGTGTCAAGAATTGGGAAGACCGAGCGGCACTCGTGGGAGAACGACCATCTAGTACCACTGGTTCCGATCTCGATGATGGATTGATCTTTTACCACAAGATTGCTTCCATGCTCGACGATTTGCTGGTACCTGGGCGTGACGAGTTGGGACCGGGACCTCATGTCGCGTTCGAAGTGGGCAAAGGTCAGGCGAGGGCAGTTGAAACTCTCTTGAGTGAACGAGGGTTCAAATCAGAGATCGTCTCGGATCCTTGGGGAATAGAGAGAGCCGTGTTTGCGTGGAAACTTTGATCGTCTCCTCTAGGGAGATCAAACCATAGACCTTTATTTTAGACTTTAGATGCTCTCGCCAAAAACCGAAAACAGTGTTGTAAAAGATCTCGACACCTTTGATTGTGAAAAGTAGGAGTGTGTGTTTGCGTGAAAAGCAGAAAGTACAGTACATGGTGGTCGTGAAAGAAAGATGGAATCGAGATATAAAAGGGCGAGGTTTCTTTGCCAAAGGTCATGCGAGCTTTTTCCTCTTCCGTCCTCAGACGGCCCGTCACCCTACGCTGGTTTTTGCCGTCCTTTACCGATGGCCCCGAAGTGCTCGCCTCTCCCCTCCTCCACTACTGTACCCTTCCTCATCACTGTCTTCCCTCAACGTGAACTTGTCCATGTGCAAATCCTCCCCTCCATGGTAATCAAACAGAGGTGCTTCTGCCGGTACCCCTCCACTGATCAACCCTCCACTGCGATACATGTTGGTGCTCCTCCTGCCAGTTGGATCGTCCGTATCACTCGCCATACTCAACCTCCCTCCTCCGGCTCCTCCATTACTCTGACTGGTACGCATGAGTCCTCCTCCACCACCATCGAGGAGTGAACGACGAGGGTGAGACAATCGACGATGATGGTTCGAACTTTCGTTCTCCGACCTCGACAAGTTCAGGAGGTAAACTCCGAGACAGATGACGAACAGTCCACACAAGAGGGACAACGTGTTGGCACCTCCAGTCGTGTTGAGTCCGTGGAACAGGATGATCGATGCGAGGAGCGTACAGGACGAGAACCCGACAAAGTATGAAGGGTTGACGACCGTGGTCGGGAACAGATCGAGTGCCTGGGAGAGTTTTTGCAGTCAGCAGTGGGCCAAAAACCGACTTCGGCTCAAAAAAAGATCGAAAGAGAAAAAAGGGGAAAAGCGCGCGCGCTTACCTTGTTGAAATAGTTCATCTGAACCGCGATGCACCCCACGACCGTGACCGCAAAGATCCACGTTCCGGCTCGCCACAGTTGGTTGTTACCCGCGAACGTGAGTTTGAGCGCGACTCCGAACCCTTTGACCGCCATGACCGAGACGCTCCCGACGAGCGAACAGATCGAGATGTACACGAGTGGGTTTGACGTGCCGTGTTTGGGCGCGATCCGATAGATCGCGTACAGCGAGTAACACAAGACAACGAGACAGTAGAACATGAACCCTGAACCCATGCGTACCAAACGATCAGTGTTGCGCGTGGGTCCAGAAGTGTTGAAACGTACCCGGTTGAAGGGCATAATCGAGAATTTCGTCGACTGTCGCAATCTCTTTGTCTTCGGGCGCATGCAGCACGATGATGAGCGAGCCGACGAGGCACAGTGAACATCCAGAAATGCCTATCGGCCCGAGTCGCTCGCCGAGGAAGAACGCTGCGAGAACGGCACTGTAGGTAGAGAGGATTGGCGACGTGTATTGTCAGGTTCGGAGCAAGGACTCTCGACCGAGACCAGGGGTTATTCGTACCCGATCAGGACTGAGAGGGCGCCTAGTGGCGTTACGAGTACTGGAGGTGCAAAAGTGTAGGCCGCAAAATTTGCAACTGCACAAATGTCGATCCGGGTCAGTTACCTCGCGCAAAGAACTTGAAGGATGAGAGGTAGTTGTACCTTCTCCAACGACCACTAGAGAATCAAGGTACAATGTGGTTCCTTCGTCAATTTTTGCTCTTGGAGGAGGCACGGCACTCGAGATCGGGCAGGTGAACTCACTCGTCAGCATGCCTGCCCACCAGAGTCCGTTCTTGAGGTACGAGTAGCTGTCGCTCGAGAAGCCATCACTTTGATCGGCTGCGCTTATCAGGCCCTACATAGCAAACCATCCCGCAAGTTCGAGCACAGCAAACGAATCAGTATCCGTAGGGCAACGAGCGATTACGCAAGGCTGAAACGCGTAGTTTGGCCAGAGTTGAGGGACGAGGAATTTCGGAGCTGACCTTTTTCGTGATGATGAATGAAGTGCCGATTGCGATCGAGCTACTGATCGCCAATGCGAGGCCAATGTACTTGTCTCCGGGAGAGACGGACGAGATCTCGCTCACTGGGCGATTCCCACCCAAGTCAGTGTCATTCGCGCTGTCCACGGAACTCGTAAAGAGACTCACTTGTTTCACGGCTAGCTCCAGATCAAGGGACAAGTAGAACGCGTTCGAAGATCCAAAGTCGGGGGAAAGCAGGCGCAACGAGTGATGAGACGGAAGCCGACTGCGCGCGCGGAAAAGGTTGAAATCACCGGAAAGGCTGATCGGGTGAACAGAGTGACTGGGTCGGCGCGTTGTCTGTAAGCTGTAAGGAACACCTGGAGCTCGGGCTCGGAGACACGGCGAGCCTGTGTTCAATCGTCGAGGCGGAAGTCAATATCGTTTCGAACACGCGCGCGCGAGATTTCGTGCGGCGGCACGCGCGGGGGTTCTGCACCATCGACTTGTGACACTCTCGCTGAACAATTTCTCCGCAGCCTGTTAGAGCGACGACGTGTACAGTACAAGCATGGTACACTCGAGGGTAAAAAGAAGAGACGTGGAGTAAAAGGGGGTCGTCAAACAAAGTACAACGCGAAGGCATAGCGGAGTGGAAACAGGGAAAGCGGTGTGGACGGCACAGAACAACGACAAGGAACACGGACAAGAAGCATCGGTCACAGGAGGAGAAAGAGTTGAGAAAACTGGAAACACGCGACTGAAACGAACATAGTACAGGGTAGGTCAAAGCGGAGATGACGGGGCTGAGAAAACCGGCAGATAAGGTAACGGTGACGGATCTACGCAGTCCAACATAGCAGATGAGTTTTGCATTTTTTTCGGGAAAGCTAGAGAATCGAAGAGAGAGAGAGCAAGCTGTAGGCGTACCACGGATGTCGTCAAGCTCGCCGCTGCCTCCTCTCCTTCCTCTCTTCCCGCCGATTCGCACGCCGATCTTGGCGCTCGATCTTGCGTACGGCTTTCGCCGCTCTTCTGATATGCTTCTCGCCTTTCGACGCAACAGCATCCATCGACTTGCGCACGCGGTCCGATCCGACGACGCGGTCGTGCACGAGTTTCGTTCCGAAGTTGACTCGGCTCTTGATCGATCCGTAGACGTCCTGGACTGTCGCTCGTACTCGAAGACCTTCGTGTTTCGAGGCGCGACCGATTCGCGTACCGATTTCTTTCCACGCCGCCTTGATCTCCTTTCTCGCATGGCGCAGTTCCTTCGTACTTGCCTCGACTCGTGCGCGGCAGTAATCTCGCACGATTGGATAGCGGGCGAGTCGGACCGACAACCCCGAGAGGACGGCGAATCGCTCCTCGGAGCGCTTCGAGTCTCGCACGACGTGTTCTTGGACCACCTGTTTGATTTCATGGCGCACCTTTCTTTCGAGGCCTTCGAAGAAAGTCCAAATGTCGTTGAGAACGTCCTTGGCATCGTCTACAGGTTGAGCTCGATAGTCTTGTTCCGGTTCGTTCTCGACCATGGCAACCGAACGTCCGAACTGAGAGTCGACACCGAGTATGACTTGTTCTTGAACCTGGGGCACGACGGTCTTGCGGCGGTGTCTCCTGTCTCTACGGAGGTTCTTGCGGTGGTAACCTGCGGTGCGGTGTACGAGTTGAGCTTCGATCCTACGCTCGAGCGCTCCACATCGTGCCGCATGTTCCCACATCCTTTCCTTCAGCCTCTTGTGTCCCGCAACTCCGTAGAGGACGTTGCGTTCGAGTCTCGCGTCGGCCTCGGCATCAGCATCCGCTTCCGGATCGAGAGGAGGGTCAATCGAGTATACTGGGGTCACTTTGGGCGGGGCGGGGAGGCGAGGCCGAGAGACAAACGCGAGCGAGACCGGAGGAGTTGCGGTGGGAAGCGTGTGGTGCTGCAGGACAGATGTGCTTGGCTCGACGGCAGTTGGAACTGTTGCGGGCACTTGGACCTCGAACTCGAGATCGCGCTCTTCATGCCGGTCGAGTACAGGCTCATCACCATGTTGGAGAGGTAAGCGAGTCGAGACTCGGAGAAGATTGCGTACGAGGTCGAGAGGACCGAGCGCGACATCGTATCGCACTTGCTGAATAGTGGCGATGCCGGCAAGAGCGATGCCCGTCAGGGTCAGACCCAGCATGAGCTTGCTCATCAAGCCCAAGACCGGGCTCGCGGATCGAACTCGGCGGTCTTGGTCTGCGGCTTTCGCGATCCGGTCGAGTTGCAAGGTCATCGAGCTCGACTTCTCCGATCCGCTGGCGACTTCGAGTGACTTATCAAATTCGACTTTTGAACATGACGAAGCTCGGCGAGAACGAACCGGAGACGGTACCGAGATCGAGCTCGATGCAGATGTGAGCGCGGGCACGACCGTTTGCGACGAGTGGACTGACGAGAAGTCGGTTTGGGAAGATTCGATCGATGCCGTTGGTCCGGTGCTGAGCGGAGGAGCCGCGTCAGAAGGCGTGGTCAAGGTCGATCTCCATCTACCAACCTTGTCTTCGGGATCGAGGTCCGATTTCTTGGGAGCCTTTGATCTGATGATTGTCGACGACGAAGGGGACGATCGTAGGAATCCCGCCCTAGGGGACGAGACAGATGCAGGAAGTGCAGCGTCCGCCGGAGGAGGGGTGGAAGTCATGTCGGCGGCGTCGAGCATGAGTGAATAAGCGCCGCCATCGACCAAGATCGAGTTGTCGAGTTCTTTGCAGTCAGCGGAGACATCCGAGTGTGAAGTCAGGCTCGCGGCGGGCGAGCGGGGAGGTGCCGGGCGAGATGCGGTGACATCGACATCCGAATCTGCCCATGCGGAAGTGGCTATCGGATCCGGGAAGGACAAGGTCATGCGCCTCACGGTCGGATTGCGCGTGCGAGCGTGTGAGGACGAGGTCGACTGCGACGACGAAGTTGAATCACTAGGAAGTTGGCGCAGTTCCTGTGAGGCGAGTAGGTCGAACTCTTCCTCGTCAGGATCGATCTCGTTCTCGAGCCCCTCTGCGTCCTCTTCGAGGTCGGACGTGTCCGAGGGAGAGGACCAGTCGGACGCGGCTTCGTCGGACGAGAGCGAAAGTGAGTGAGGATCTTCGCCGGGCGCGGCGGCGGCTTGCGAAGGTGCAGATCCTTCGATGCGGGTCGGGGACGAAGGAGAGTACGACATGGGACGAGGTTCACGAGTCATCCTGCAAATCAAGAACTTCAGCGTGTGTACGCAGGACTCGCGGAGGAGTCCAAGTGGGGTGTGGCGCACATTCGCAGGCCAGAGTCAGCTATCGCGCAACCAGGCCCGCTCGACGTGACACGGTATCACCCGGTAGACTATCTCGAATCGTCAATTCTGAGTCAGCAGCGCCCAGGGATGTGCGATAATGGCTGTCTGCGCTCGCGTGCCTCGGCTGCTTCGCCCGGGCGTGCGTGCGCAGATCCGCAAAGACCCGCTCGTCGCGCCATGGCGGTCCTGAGCAGCGCGGAAGGCAGATTCGAGGCGCAGACTCACGCTGAGAGCCAAGATGGTCCAGTCGGTCGTTATCGGCAGGACGAGAGGGCCTGAGACTCGCACGAACTGACTAGTCAGCGCCGTGCCCCGTCGGTGCTCGCGGCACACACGAGGCTCGTCCAATCGCTGTAGCTCACCCGACAGGCTCGTCTTGGACGTGCAAGCGGTCCAGCCCAGCGAAGCGAGACCGTCAAGATCGAATGTGGGGGAAAGCTGAGCGAGGTCGGAGCGAGGTCGCGGTGATGCTCGGACGGCGTGGAGGGCAGAACAGTGAGATCGTCGATTGCAGTGACTGTAGAGTCGGATCCGGCGAGTTGGTCTCGCGCTGTACAGCAGTCCAAGCGAACAAGACGGGCAATCGAAATTCAAGTGGTTCTAATTCGAGCCATGAATACCACTTGAATTCATTTTGTTGTATTCCCTAGAAACGCAAAAGATAATCTCTCGAAGTCAGCGCGTCCCGCCGCATCTGCATCGCAGCTCGCCGCACCTCGACATGTCGTCAACGAAGCGGAGCAATGAGTTTGAAGATCGCGACGACCCGAGCAAGCAGGTCAAGACCGAGGGAGATGCCGCCCCGGCGAGCGCAACCGCAACCGCGCTGTCCGAGGCAGAAAAGGCAGCCGAAGCAGCAGGTGCGTTCCAGCTTCTCTGTTTGCACTGGTTATGATCGTGGTGTTCGCGTGCGTGCGCGTGCGCGAGAACGCAGCGAGACCGGACCGGGAGACTGGGTGGATCGATCGACGCTCGCTTGATCAACACGTGCAATCGGAGGTGCAGCAGCGCGTCTGTCGGGTGCAGCTCTAAATAATTCGACGCCGCCTCGAGCAGTTGAATCACCTGCAGCCGCCGGGTGAACAGACTACAGACTGTGTCGAGAGACAGCTGCTGACCTCGCTTCGTCCCGCACCGGTCCCCTTTATGGCCAACAGCCGCGATCGCAGCACGACTAGCTCAACAGTACAACCCTAAACCTCCTGTGCAAGACAAGGGTGATGCAGGAGGCAGGGACTTTGCGCAAGTCTCGGTATTTCCCTCGCGAGAGAAGCCGCACTCCTGACCCGACCCTGTCCATTATAGCTTCTTCAAGGACATCGAGATCAACGACTTGCGCAACCGCTACTTGCTCACGAAAGGACCTACCCAGCAACAGGTACGACGCTCTCCAAATAGAATCGTGTGTTCGCATTCGGGAGCTGATGCGCGTTTGCCCTCGTCTCACAGATTCTGCAAGACACCGGTGCCTCTGTATTGACCAAGGGTGTCTGGTACCCGGACAAGAGCATGGCGACTGACAAGGATCCCGCACTGTACCTCCATATCAGCGCCGTACGCAACCCATTCTCCTCGTTCCCGTTTCGCATCACCCCTCGCTGACGATCACCCCTACGACATGTTTGACAGGAGACGCAAGAGAAGCTCGACGAAGGTATCAAAGCTGTAGAGGCCCTCATCGCACAAGAACTACAGCCCCTAGTGTACGACCGCAGCAGAAAGTTTGAACAATCTGGCGACCGCGACAACGGGTACGGCGGACGAGTGCGTATTTGGAATTTTTTTCTCTCGGCCCCCAACACCTAGCCGCGTGTGTTGACACTTCATTCGCTCATTCGCATTGTCAGCGGAAATGGGAGGAGGAAAAAGTACCTCTCGAATTTGAACCCCTGCGAAACTTCAACATTCGCGCGAAAACTGTCGGTCCAGGTGTAAGTCGTAGTCTCGTACCTTTGTCGGAACCGCCAGGGACTCGATCGCTGACGAGTGGGACCTACACACAGGGTTTGTTCGTCAAATGGATTCAGCAAGAGACGCAGACCCGAGTCCAGATCAAAGGAATCGGTTCAGGTTACGTCGAGACGGACACGGGAGTCGAGAGTCAAGAGCCGATGCACATCTCGGTGACCGGTCCCGATCGCGCCATGATTGACAAAGCCGTCGAGTGGGCAAAAGACTTGATCGAGTCGGTCCGAGAGAAGCATGTCGAAGCGAGAAAGATGATCGAAGAGTCGGATCGATTGAGGATGCAAGGACACCAGCAACATGGAGGCCAGTACGGTCAACCCATACACTACGCTCAACAACCTTACCAACCCCAACAACACCAAGATTACAACTACCAAGTGAGCGATATTCGAAATTTCGCCCTCCTCTCTACCTCCCTTTTCGTCTCTCGCAACGATACTCATCCTAGATTTTCTATTTATACAGGCAAACCAATACGCTCAACCGGGACTCACGGCTCCTCTGCCTCCCGGCGAAGCACCTCCTCCCCCTCCCTCGGCCCCTACGGGTCAAGATGCTGCCGCTGCCACCGCTGCCGCAGGTGCTGCTTCCAGCGGCATGACTACCGAACAATGGACGGCGTACTGGAACTCTCTCGATCCTGCATCTCAAGCATACTATACCCAGTTGCGTTTCTTTCTCTCTCTCTCTCTTCTTGTTATATCACAACTGACATTGAATCTGGGGGAAAACTCCCTTTGATTGTCTTTTTCTAGATATTACGCCGCCGCGTATGCTGGATACGGAACTCAACAACAACAACCACAACAACCGGCCGCTCCAACTCCTGCACCTCCGAGTTCGGCCCCGCCACCTCCACCTCCTCCTCCTCCTGCAGATGAACCTCCGAAAGGTGGTGCAGGAGCTTATGGTGCTGTACCTCCTCCACCAGGACTGTAGGCAAAGATGCTCGACAGGGGAGAGAGGGTTTTTTTCTTTCGTAGTCACTCTACTGTCTTTTGACAAAAACTGGACTGCAAGTTGTGTGTGTGCATGTGTGTGTACAAACAAAGAACTACTCTTGAATTAGAGAGGTCCTCTTCGTAGGGAAGAGACAAGTGACTCGCAAAGAATATTGCATCTCGCCAGTGGTAAGGAAAATGCTCGTGAAAAAGAATGTGTGATTTCAAATGAGTGGACGTGATACCTCCTGACTAGCAGTGAGCGTGCAACAAAAAAGTGAGAGTAGCCGGAGCGAAAGAACGAATGTAGAGTAGAACTTGGGATCGGAATGAATGAATAAACGAACAAGGTGAGATCATGGAAGAAAGGTCGAAGCTCAACGGCAGGATGGAGCGAAGCGAGAGAGACCAAAAGACCGGGTAATCAAGCGTGAATCGGGTATTATCGGGGGAGAGAGGAAAAGCAGTGCACTTTCAAGCAGGGGTCACGATCCAGTGCTGGTTCTCGTCAGACTATCGAAAAAGAAAACGAGTTAGCTTTGTTTCGCTATTGCGGAACGCCGTGACAGAGGTCAATGGCTCACATCGTCGAATTCGGCAAGCGCGACAGACTTGTACCCTCCGAACGTATCAATCACATTTGGGGTGATTGCACGGGTAGCCATGTCGAGCGAGTGATCGACGGCAAGGCTGACGAGGAAGGACCCAGTCAGCTGATTTGTATGAATCGAGGCAGTGTGAAAATGAAAGGAAAAGGGCGCACAAGCAGACCCGCTGAGAACCACTGGCACGCTTCGAGGGGAGCGCACGCTTGTGCCTCTTGTGCATGCGTTCGTGCGAGTGGAATCCATCGCGCTTCTGGAGAGAGGCACGGTACGCCGCGAGGTCGTCCTTGCACTCGATGTGTCCACCTTCGGTCACGTATCCCGGGTGGCGGTCGAGCCACCAACCGGGGTGGCGACAGATCCAGGTCGAACGGTCACTCTTGTCGAGCACCTTGGACTGCTTTGGTTTCCATGCGCCATACTTGTTGCCGCTGACGTTGTCATCATCGTCGTCGCTGTCCTTTGAAGTCGGTGTTGATACTGCGAGCGATTTGCTGGCAGAAGGTTTCGATCCGGTCGACGCGAGCTTGACTTGGGCATTCAAGTTGACCACCTTCTTCGAGGCATCGTCATTGTCGTCGTTGGAAGAGCCACAGGGAACCTGGCCAAGTGAAACACATGTCAAGGATCGCCTTGCGTGTACCTGTGTGAGCCGGGAAAGTAGCGCACGAGCTTCCAAAATTGCTTGGCAACCTCGAGCGTATCCGTTCCATCCTTGCCACCGCCAACCTCTGACATTTGCGCATGGACCGGAACGAAGCGAGTGAGCTCGGTCTGTGCATGACGAGGCGGGAGGGGAAGGGACGCAACGCACTGCAAGCGTACGAGACAGCGGCGATGTTGTGCCCTTCATCGTGACCCCACTGCGACGATGCACATTTCTGGAGACCCTGAATGAACGTTCCGGCCCAAGTTTGCCATTTGACGCCCGACTGGCCGTACTGCGAATCTTGTCCGAGCGTGACAGGCTGCTTGTCGTTTCCGGTGATCAGGTTGGTCGTGTCCCCTGGTCTGAATACGGCGCGGGGTCAGCTCGCACACGGACGCGGTGCGAGGGGTGCGAGAGCGGGCATTCACCGGTCAAAGTATAGGTATTTGCCCGTCTTTGCGTTCTGAATTCGCTCGCACGGGGATGTCGCTCTCGGGTCAGCTCTGTGCTTGTTTGATAGTCGTAAGAGGGCGAGCGAGCTGAATTCCCGCGCCACCTGGTTCGCGATTGCCGCCGCAGGAACCCCGCTCGCGCCTCGTCGAAAGGGGTTCAGCTCACCTGCACGTAGTAGTCTCCCTCGAGATCGATCGCCTGGGTCTGTAGAGACGGTGTCGTCGATGTGGATGCGATGTCAGCGGTGGCGCAGGAGGATTACCAGGGCGGAGAACGTACGGTGAGTTTGACAAACGTCTTGACATTGTCAATGATGCCTTGGGCATGAACGGCGGATGCTGCGAGGGTGAGCAGCGCGAGGGACGAGGTCGTCTTCATCTTCGAACCCAAGCGTGTTGAGGGACGGCGAAAAGAGTCGAGTCGAGGGAAGGAAGGCGGTGCGTGGGTTCGAGTGAGCAACACCGAGGGATAATCGTCACGGAACGCGGTGTGAGCGAGGGAGTGCTACTGCTCGTGGGGACCAAGGACCTGCTTGGAGAGAGTCGGGAAGCGATAGTGCGGAAGGAGAGGGGGAGGCGACAGGCAGGAACACAAACGGGCAAGCTGCGGCCAGGGAGTTGCGCGACCAGCGCTCGGCATGCGCACTGTTTTTCTGGGCAAAATGACCTAGGCGCGCGTGCGCGAACCGCGTCGTGCACGTCCACAGCGCCCTACTCTCTGCTCTCTCTCGGACTCTCAGTCCAGTGTTGAGCCGCGTGAAGTCGCCTGGCTGATTCGATAGCAGTAAAGGGTCTGAGCTGTGACGCAGACCGTTGAACAAGCAAGTTCGCCCCACGAGGCGAAACAGTCCTAGACTCTACTGTAGTAACGAGCTTTCTAACATCGCGGCTGCATGCTCCAACGCTGCGAGCGAAATAAAGAAGGGGAAATTTGAGGACAAGCGGCGAGAGCTCGAGACGCGACGCGACGGGCCAACCTCCATCAGCCCGCCGGTCGTCCCCTCTCCTCCCACCTCGACCTCGATCTCGCGCCTCCGATCCATCGTCTATACTCGCTCACCAGATTTGCTTGTTGCCGGCCACCGAGAACCACCTCCACCACGATAGCAGGACTATCCGTCACGACGACACCGACCCGCCTCCTCTCTAAACACATTCTCCTCGCATCCTCGCTCGTTCAGAGCTCTCCTCGTTGACGAGACATGTCCGGCAATTCACGTTCTATCCTTCGCACGGCGTCCATGTGCTCGCTGCCGTCGCCCCCATCAGAGTCGCGCATGCAACTCGACGGTGATCACACCGGCTCGTACCGATCAAACATCGCCACGCGCCCTCTCAAGAGGTCGTACGCCGACATGGGCCATCTCGACACGAGCGACGACGACGAAGTCGACCAACTGGCCAGTGACTCCGAGACGAGCCGGACGCACACTCTCGTCTCGCACTCGACTCGCAGACGTACTGCTCCTTCCGCCCCGACCCTGCTCGCTCTCGGATCTCCCGTCAATGTATCCTCGTCCAACTCGCGCAGCGCATCGAGGAAGCAATGTCTGAACCCGTTCCTCCTCGCCGACTCGTCCTCTTCGTCACAACCTCCAAGCGCGCCCCCTTCGTCCTCCTCGGCGGAGCATGCCCTCGTCTCGCCGACCCGTCCCTCACGTCGAAGAGTCGATCCCGACCGCATCAAACTCACCGCGAGCAACATCACGCCGCCACAAAAGACTCGTGCACAACTGCACGACGAGCGTCGGGCCGAACTCGAACAGGAAGCGCTCGAGCAGAAACGCAGAGAGATGGGCTGGGACGATCCCGAGAACCCATTCCTCGATCGAGACGATGCCATGTTCAAGCGCGCGGCGACGAAACCCGAAGTCAAGAGACCCGAAACGCTCACCTACGTCAAGTGAGTCTTTTTGCCGTTTTTGCTTGAACGATTTCTCAGGAACCGCCATGCTGACAGTGGTCGATTTTGCATCAGGCGAGGCGAGAGGATACGAACCTCGATCCCGTTCACTGCCGTGTTGACCTCGTCATGCCCATCAGAGGATCCATTCACATACACGACCCCACGACTACTGTTCCCTCCTGCACCTCCGAAAGTACCCACGACTCCTCCGTCGTCATTCCTCGAGGCCCTGCGAGCTTCCTCCTCTACGGCGGCTCCACCAGCCGAATCTCAGGCAGTCGAGATCAAAAAGGACGATCGAAGAAATACGACCGCGTTACCCCCGACTCCCGTCACGCTGCAACGCAAAATTTCACGAACCCTGCCAAATCTCACGAACCCTGCCGGCGGACCTAGTTACAAGCGCATGAAGTTGCCCAACAGCGAAGCCGAACACTTGCAACACCAACGTAGTGGGATGAGGCATTGAATCCAAAAACTCCCCAAACGGATCGCCTCTAATTGTTTCAGGGCGCAAGGAAAACCTTGCGCGATCTCTTGGTTCACGGAATTTTTGATTTCTTGTTGACGATTTCTTTTCTTCTCACCCAATCTTGTTGCCGTTCTCTTCTCTTCTCTTCCTTTGTACGACCTCTGTCCATCCTCGATTGAATGTCACGACCTTGTATACCTTAGATGAAGCTTTGTTCTCTTTATCCTTCTGAAAAAAATTATCCTTGTTTCTCGTGGGTTTCCAACGAACGACACCTTCCTGGGTGACTACTTGTGATGATGTTGTCAATTGAGAGAATGCTGTCTTCGTAATAGAAGGGTTCAGGCCGGAAGGAAAAAGAAAAAGACGAGCAATCGGATCTCTGGGTTTCTGTCGAGAAGGATAACCGAGATACCATCTTGGTCAGGGGAATGCGCTTCGACGGGACAAACGGCGCGAAAGCCAATCAAACTTCCAAAAAAAAAAAACAATGGATACAGGAAGGACTGGTAGACTAACGAAAAAGCGAAAAGAAAAACCCCCTTCTGCGAGGTCAATCATACGTTCTGAATAAGGACCGATCGCATATACACTTAGTCGCAATCGAATTCTCTAGGAGGGTGCAAGACCGACTTTTCGCACAATAAATTGACTTCATCGAATTGACCACGCGACTCCGCCAAGTCCCACCGCGAGTACCAATATCACGAGTCCAACCGTTGGAAAATTCAAAGGTCTTTGCTCGGTTGCTTGTATCGCCTGTCGCTACTGTCCATCAAAGTGAAAGGTCCACCAGTGATTGAGCTTTCAAAGAATTCCGTAGGATCTAATGCAAGAACGGGCTCACTTGGGCTGTTGTAGGATTCGAGGAAGACGCGACAGGTTGACCCCCAATCATATTCGGTACGTCCTTCATTTCCTTCTGTGCGTACTCGGGGAACATGGTTTTGAACTTGGGCTGTTGGATGTTCCAGTCGTGCGATCGAGTCGCGAATTGTCTCTTCTCGTCATCGGTCGTCTTGATCGAACCTGCGACAAGCGGACGTTTGAGACATGATGCAACGTCGAATCGAGGCAGAAGTACAACTCGCCTGTGGTGATCTCGTCCGAGTTCATGAAGGATTGCAACCCGATCAGGATCGTTTCAATCGACCATGCAACGTTCCAGGACCCGGGGTGAAAGTCGCTCACTGTTCGGCACTCCAAGCAAGAGTAAGTCACGAAGAAATTGGGCGCAAGGGTAACCAGAAAGAACCATGATCGACTCACTGCTGGTGCAAATCGCAGCCGAAGGAGTGAACCGTCCAGACGGAGTGTTCATCTTGAGTCGGGGAGGTGCAAACGGGTAGTCTCTTGGGAATTCAACTGTGCCCCAGTACTCGCCTTGACTGTACGGCGTGTCGGGTGCGCCTTTGAACAGGTAGTGCCATTCGAGGATGTTGCTCTCGTTCGGGCGAGCCCAGATGAACGGTGGGGGGTTCTTTTGGAACGCGGCGTGTTCCTTTTGCAACCGTTTCCGTGCTTGAGGAGTGGCAGACATCGAGATTATATGCTCAGAGGAGAGCGAGCTCTACAAGATGAGACCCTGACTTGTTGCCGCTCCACAGCTTGCATCCGACTCTGCTACCACGTGGACCTTGCGGAGGACCTATGATCGATAATGAATTGATCCAGACAGCATTCGCAAGTCTCATCCAGGACCTATGCCGCCAGTGCACCGCCTTCCTTCTACGCTGACTCCGTCATTCCTACAGCTCGTCGCGGCGCCTTTCCTCCTACCGACCGCGATCCGACATGTGCAGGCATTCTTGAATCCTTCACCAGCCGGTACGAGGAGTACCAGTCCGCGAATCCATCTCGAGCGCACAAAGGATCGTCCCATCGTCGCCAGCTTCCGCCTCTTTGTCGTGGCCCTCGGCGTGTCGATCGCACTGTTCACTGCCTTGCTCCCGCCTCATGTGAGTCGCGCGCGAAAAGTTCCGTTGCGAAAGGTCTCATCAAGATTTTATCACACCCTCTCGCCCTGCGCAGAACCTGTTCCTGTCTCTCTCGAAACCCCACTCGTTCCTGTCCCGCACGTTCCCGGTCCTGCGTTACCCACTCGATATTCGACTCGCAACCGAGACGTTGCACCGTGCTTGGATCGCCCAAGTTCGACGTGATTTGACCCCGTTCGAACTCGCCCTGTTGCAACGACTTCAAACTCTCGATGCCCGGTTGACCTACGTCGCGTATGGTTCGACTTCTGTTGTGAACTGCTCGTGGTGTCGACCTTCTTCTTCTTCTTCGACGACCGGGAGCGTCTCGGGCGTGAGCGCCGATCACTTGCTCGCGATTTTGCCCGGCATCTTGATTGCCTACTTGACGATCCTGTGCGGCATGGGACTCTTGTTGACTGACAATGGCAGGGAACGCTGGAGAGTGTGGGCAGTCTTTGCCGTAGGTGCCGGGATCGCCAACGAGGTGTGGAAACGACTCACGTGGGAAGGCTTGCGCGGAGTTGGTTCCGGACAGACCGTCTCGATGGTGAGTACATCCGTACGAGAGGGAAAAGAGACAGTGGCCTAGCATCCAATACTGATACGACCTATCGCTGGGGGTTTCGACAGTTGCACTCGCGCTTGCACGTGCAACGGTCTCTTTTGGCAGCGGTGTTCCTCGTCGCGTCCTACTTTGCACCGACAAGTCACATCCCTCCCCCTCGGCCGACGACTGCATCTATCGTTGCACCAGCGGTCACGTCGCTCGTCGAGCAGAGCGAACAATTATTGGAAAAACTGCGATGCCTCAGTATCGAACGTATGGCGATCTTGCATCACGATGACTCGAGATCAAAGGTATGTATCTTGCGTTTCTTCACTTGGAAACGCACTTGGAATGGAGTGGGCTGGGAACTGCTTTCTTACATTCTTTTATTTCGGACGCCCAGGTCGATCGGTTCTGGACTGCAGCGTCTCGGGAATCAAAACTGGCTCGAGCCGATCCGACGATACGAGCACTGTTGGACAAGACTGCTCCAGAATCACAGCAGTTTGAACAGTTCTTGGAAAGAAGCTTCACGGTTGGACCGACAGACGCGAGTCATCCGGAGAACCCGAGTTCATTACCTGAGGAGGACACTTCGTGACTCGTGAAGGAGGTGTTCCTTGGTCTGGTCGTGTAATACTGCATTATAGACAATAATCGATTACAAAAGTTGAAGCGAGAGAGTAACAAATCACTTCTCTCCTTGCTTCGCAGCGGCTTTTCGCTCCTTGCCCTCCTTGCTCTCGGCAGTAAAGTTTCCCTCCTGAATACCGGCCCCTCCGTATTGGCCGTATGCAGTTGATGCGCGTTCTCCCATCTGTATCATTCACACATCCTTGCATCAGTCCCATCTCACATAGCGACAGGTAATCGAGGGAATGTCAAAGTCTCACGGCTTCTTCGGTCTCTTTCAATTGCTGTTGTTCCGACTTCTCGTTCCCTTTCGAATCGGAAGCGGATTTGCGAGTTCCCGAAGCAGTTGCCGAAGTCCCACTTTTCGATCCTCCAGGTTGCTGAGAGTTGGACAAATCCGAAGACGGAGTCGCCGTGTCTTTGCCTCCTGATTTGTCGATAGAACTCGAGAGACTCGAATGGAATGATCGTACGGAAGCACTGTGCAGGGAAAGGGAGTAAATTTCTCTGAGAATGGGATTGCCCGATGGTGACGTACATGCGAGGGGTCGAGCAGCGGACCGAGGTGCGGGCGGTGGCGAACAAGTTGAACATGGTGACTGGGCTGGGTGGATAGACGGAGGTGCGAGAAAGAGTCGGAGGACGAGGGAAAGCGAGTCGGGTTCAGCGCGGGGAAGTCGAATCGATGACCTCATATTTTGTCTCGACGACAAAATCTCCCTGGCGCTCGATCCGCTTGCAAGGACAACATTTCTCTCTTCTTGTGAAAAGTCTCGGACGCTTCGATCTGCGTAGACTGATCATCTGTAGGAAATTCATTGCGGCTACTTTTGTAAAGTTCAAGCGGGTTCTTTCTTCCTCTTTGGCCACCTGCAGGATGAGACTCGTCTCGTTTGGATGTGATTCATCTATTTCAGGTCCAACTTGTTGGTACCTTCCACGGCGCTTGCGGACTCTCTCTCGGGAAGTATCCCATAGCGAAGCAGTCGCCGCAATCGTGCGTCAACAGAACCTGATTCGAAGGGCGTACGAGCCAGTCGTGCGCTGCGTCTTCTTCGCGCTGCGTAACCCAATCTTGCAGGAGGCGGTCCGCTTGTTCAAAGGTTTCGCGGGTTGCGACAATGTTGACTCCGTTGTTTTTGTTTTTCGAACCGGACTTGGGCTTGTCGTACGCAGGCTCTCCAGGTTTCGGAGGGAAAGGCGAGGCGTATGGTGGATCTGCGCGAATCGCAACGAGCTCGGCGAGCTCAGCCTTGATTGACGCAAAGGTGATGCGAGGGAAAGACCCATCCGGGTTGAAACGAAGCTTCGAGCCAAGCTGGGAGAGTTGCGCAGGCGAGAGCGTACCGACGAGAGCCTTGAGGGACATCCGTTTCTCAGCAGCGGACGTGGCTAGTTTGCGGTACGACCCATCTGCAAGACCCGAAATTGCACGCTCAGGTCAGATCGCTGAAACCTTGAAGTGAGCTCGAAAATGACTGTGGAGCCTTGCCTGCGATCAAGACGAGAGGTACAGGTTCCTGGTCGCGCTTCTGGCTGCCTTCCCGGAGTGCGCGCACGAGCCTCGCACAACCTTGAATCGTGCCATTCAGTCCCTGGACACCGAACTTCTTTTCATCGTATACGTCGAGGTACTCAAGGTGAGGTACCAGAGTCGCGAGGCGGTCCAGCACGGTGTCGACGCAAGCGAGTGTTCCTCCGAGCGCAAGATGCCGCAGGAACGGTGTTGCTTCGGTAAGAGATGAGAGCAACATACCCTCAGTGAGGTTGGTCCCCTTGAAATTGATCGAGCGCAATCGGGGAGCTCGCCGGAAAAGAGAGAGGAGAGGGTCTGCGGAGAGATTAAAGCAAGCCTTGATAGGACCTTGAATCTGATTTTGGTATTCGTATTCGTATTCGTCCTCGTCCTCGTCCTCGTCCTCGTAATCGTCATCGTCATCGTAGTCGATATCGTAGCGAGAAACACTGTCATTGCGCTCGATCTGTTGGCCAAAGTCGAGCACCTCAAGGGTTGGCGTATCGCACATGAACGAAGTATGCCTCTCCGTTGGCAACACCCAGAGGAGAGGCGTTCCTTCGCCGCAGATCTGGACATGCCGGAGTTTCGGAAATCTGGACGGCGCGGTACCGCCGTCAGCGATTCCGTCGAAAGCATTTGAGCGAGCGTGAGCCTACGTACGAAAGTACTGCGACCACGTCTTTATCGAGCCAGCCTAAGAGGTTTCCGTTGCTGCTTGGCGGTTGGGCAACGTAGCGAGACGGCGGATCAGACGTGACTTGGCAGAGTGCTAGCATCTCAAGGCTCGATGCACAACTCTCGAGGAATCTGTATAACGATGGAATCGAAACTCGGCTGTTCCCAGAAGCAGCCAACCGAGAGTCAGCGATTTCGGAACTCCCTGGCGCGGCCACATGTGCGAAGGACCCACTCGAGCTTCAATCTCGCTAATTTGGGAAAGCGAGGGAATGTCGAGCCTTCAACGTTGAGACCGTCGAGCTGAAGCGATCGGACGTTCGAAGACACGGCGCCACTTGCAGCAGCTTGCAAGCATCCGTCGAGGAACAGGTCGGGAAGATCGTCGCGGTAGTTCAGTCCTGGGGAGCATGTTATGTAGACTGACTCAAGCGAGGAAAGGCTGAGGAAGAAGCCGCCGGTCGGAAAGCGCGGGAGTTTTGATAGCAGGCGGAACTCGCGCAAATTGACCGCCGAAAACTCTGCGAAATGGACGATCATGGGTACGAGCTGGAACGCGATTCGCCTGCGGTCGTTATCTCAGCAGTCGATCAAGTCCAGGGTCAAATTGTCGAGAGCCCGAGCGCCGTCTAGGCGAGAGATCTCGTGCAAAATTTGTCGCAATCGCGGCAACATCGATTTCTCCTCCTCAACAAGGGAGAAACGGAAGCGTGCGACGAAGCCGAGACTTCGAAGCTTGCCCTGACTCCTTGTCTCCTGTCAGCTCGAGCGAATTCTACGAGCGGCAGCGAATTGCTCACCCTGGATCGTGACGCAATGGCGCGCACCCTCTCGAGCTCCACTAGCCGGTAGTTGTTGTGCAGCTGGACGTCATCCAGATCGGTCCATAGCGTACTGCTTCCAAGGATGGCTTTCCTCCAGTTTGTGCAGACATGCGAAGCTTGTACGAGGTCAAGTTCGTCCAACGACTGCATGACCAACAGGAAGCATTGGAGCGGAAGACCGGGCAGGCGGGATCGGCGCGCTGGATCGGAACAATTACGGTAAGAGAAGAACAGGGACGAGTGTCCTTCTGGCGGCGCGACCACGGTCATCGTGGTCGAATCTAGGGGCGTGTGCGTTCCCCGAGGTTCAGTCGAGGGATCTCGGCGAGTCTGCCGCCCTGAGGATCGCTCGCAAGGACGTGACAAGCGCGTGAGGGGATTTCGAGAGCAAGCAGTGCGGCAGGCGCGCCGCGCGTCGAGTCTCGACGTTTCGGTAGCGAGAAAGTCCGAAAGTCCGAAAGTTCTCGTTGCCTCGCCGGGCAGAACCTGCTATCTACGAACCAGCACAGTGTATCACACGTAAGTCATCGCAAGACTGAACGCAAACAGGGGAGAAGAAAAGAAAAATGTATATTTCTACATCGAGAGCCTCTACAATCACAACGCGCGTGCGCGCTCGAAGCCAGGCTTACTCTGCAAGCGTCTCTGCTTACTCGTCCTTGAGTCCGCCTGCGTACGCGACTTTGCCCTCTCCTCCGCCTCCCTCGTCCCCTTGCAAGCCGGCCTTCTTTCCCGTCCTCTTTCCGCGCGACCACATGCCCACGCTCGGATCGAAGATGAACTTGAACGTCACTCCAGGCCAGCTAGAGTGTTGCGGGAGAGGGTCGTAGAAGTCGGCCGCAAGCTTTCGCAGCTGAGGCAACCGCGTCCACGGAACCGACGGGAAATCGTGATGTTCGTTGTGGTACCCGACCTGAACGGAGGATAGTGTTCAGTCCTCAGTCTAAACAATGGAGATAAATCGCCGAGAGAATCTACTCACGTTGTAGGCGAGGATGTTGAGTGGGCCATAGTACGACCAGGTTTCCTGATCATGCCCGTCAAACAAGTAATGCTCGGCAATCTGCAATAGATAGTACAATTAGATGAGCGAAACTTTCTGATGTGGCGGCAACAAGATGACGCACAAAGTGACCAGCACATGGGTGAAGAGATCCGGCCATGTGAGACGAGAGGAGGAAGTAGAGCATCGAGTTCCACCCGAGAGTCTTGACGATCGCCATATTGAACGTGAGTTGCGTCACAAGGTTCAAGAAGATCCAGCGGGTAGGCGCCTGGTAGCGGATGAAACCGGGTCGAAGAGCATAGAAAAAGATTTGGAATGTGCTGCAAGATGATCAAAAATTCAGTCACATGACGTTCGCAACCTCCCGCCGTAGAGGACGAGACGTACCAAAAGAACGCTTTGCCGAGAACGTTGCGGAGCACGAGAAGCTCAAGGCGCGAAGGGATATCTGTGTCGATACCATCTTCACCGAGAAACTACAGCAGATCGGCGCAGTCAGACAGAAAGTTCAAACAAGCAGGCAGGAAGAAAACACGCACCTTGTGGTGCTCGATATGGTAGCGCTTGAACATCATGGCGAACGGCACTCCGATTGGCAAATTGGCGAAAATGGCGAAAAGTCGGTTCGGGCGTACTCCTCTGAAAGCCAAGTTGTGCGTAATCTCGTGCACAGCGAGGAAGGTGTTCTGGTTGGCGGTACCTCCGATTACGTAGGCGAGAATCCAGAATTTGAGCGAGAAGAAAGGCGTGTTGCGCAAATAGAACGCGGTGCCAATTTGGATCAAGGTGACGAGCAGCACGACCCACTTGGTCAAGGGCTCGTGACCCATCAATTTCGTGACCTAAGGCAGCAGTCAAAAAGGGTCAGCACGATCGTGGCGAGGCAGAGGGAGCGACCTGAGCGACCCAAGCTGGTAGTTACCTCGGGATGGGCCTTCATGATGGCTTTCCTCCTGCTCCGGTGAGGCTCCTCGGTCATCATCCACAGGAAATCGGTGCCGTCCTGCGGCGGGGAGATGCGTTTTGGAGCCCACTGCTCGCCGGGGAGCTTCAACGACCGCTCGTCCTCGCTAAGCTCCTCTCCTGGCGTGGTTGCGCGCGTCTCTGCCTCTGTCTCGTCTTCCGAAAGCGAGTCGGGCGTGCCGGTGGAAGAAGTCGAGGTCGATAGGGTGTTCGAGCGGTGTCGAAGCGAGGGCGGCAGCACTTCAGCACCTCCAAACAGGCTGAAGTCGTGTCGCGGGTCCCTTGCAGCCATATCTAGGCAGCTCCTTGATGAACCGGGGGTGTGAGAAGGGGAGCGGACGAGATGAAGTGAAATGCAATCAACGTGGCGCTGCCAAAGTTTTCCTTCTGCGCGTCGTGCTCCTCTCCGCTTCACCGGCCAATTGCTGCTTTGCCGCGACCAAGGAATCAGGCCCACAGCCATACTACGCGTCGAGCGATCAGTCCCGTCCCTCTCTATGCGACTCTCGCATACCCCGCTCACGCGCCTCCCCGAATCTAGACCCGCAGTTCCGCCTTGTTCCGAGATTCGCTGCGACACCGCCTTCACCGCTCTCGTGTCGCGTTTCGATTGTTCTAGACAAGGGGGCTACAGTGCACGATGGAGGGACGATACCGCTCGAAGAATTCGCGCAAAAGTTATGACCTTCTCAGGAAGGAAGGAACTCGTGTCTAACCCTGTGGAGCGGGCCGTACATCTGCTCGTCTGCGGTAGTCGATGTTGAATCTATGTTGATTGCTCTGGCGAAAGGTGTGAGGGCAATTTGCGTTGAAATCACGAGATCGCTGAACCGCGCCATCGAACAGTCCCGCGAATTGTCGTAGAGTGATTCACTCGAGGGATATCATATAGAGTACAGCGGAAAACCTGCCAGCGTACGCGAGACTGTCGCGAGACGACGTCCCCAATGAACTCGACAGAGAGTATTTGCGGCTCGATGAATGCGTCACCGCCGACCCTAGCCTGTCCTGGCTGACGGCGATACCAGAGTTGCAAGCATGCACATCAGTGCATTCACGGCGCAGAACAACATGAAGCCAGTGCCAGAGCGAAAGAAGCAAGAAGTGGCGCATTCGGTCGCCGGCCGCGGGACTCGCTCCCCGGGAACGAGCGCTGAATTCTGCGATCACCTGCGTTGACACTGCTAGGCCTAGCATACTGAGCGAACATATCGCAGTAGCCGAGCGCTTACGCACAGACGCAGACAGAGGCCATCGACATCACCGCTTGGTCGGATCGACGTCCCGACGTCCTTTTTTCTTTCCTTTCTGCCGCGCAACACCTCGACTTCCCTTTCTTCTCAGATCGAATCGTCACTGAACTCTTCAGAGACTGTGACAGTCATGTCGAGCCTCGCGGAAGGACTGAGCGGGCCCGGTCCCGGATCGTTTCAGGCTCCCCCGCCTCGATCGCCTTCTTCTCACTTGTCACATCCTCGAAACCAGCCAGGTATGGCTCTGACGCGATTGCTCAACGATCCCTTGCCTCCCATGCGTTCCCCTCCCGTATCGGAAGCAGGTAGCGCGGCAGCAACAAATCCTGCCCGAGTCCCCTCGTTCGGATCTCCACAGAGCCGCCTCGGCGGTCCTCAGCCTGCCTATATGTACGTGCGACCTCCTAGACTCTCATGGACGCGCCCAGGCGGCTCACAATATCATTGACGGCGGTCATCGCCATAGTCCCTTCGCACCGCCTCTTTCGGGTCGAAGTTCCCACGATGTTGCTCTCAGCTCTCAGGGCGCTTTCAGTGATTCGGTGTTATGCTCGACGAGTCGTACAACTATCGAGCGCGCTTTGGAAGTCTTCCGACGCGAGTCCCTCTCAGGTATATGCCATTTTCCCTTTTTCTCGCACGCGCGCGCTTTTCCGGCACCCCTGTCGTCGGATTCCGCAGCTCTCTCTGTTTTTCTTTTTTCCGATATCCGAGTCGACATCATCCTGACATTCGGTATGTTCCGTGACAGTTATTGATCACCGCCGTTCGACGAGTTACTCGATCGCAGCCGTGCAAGAGGCGTTCAAGAAGCTCGATGCCCGCCCGGATTCGGTGCAGTCTGACCTTTGGGCAACCTGGAAACACGTGACCTGGCTGGCGGAGCTTGTCAAAGTGCCGCCATTTCCGCTCAACCCGGACAAGATTGCGTTGCTGCTCTCGGTGCACGTCGACCTGCCGTGCTCGACGGTCGTGCGAGAGATGATGCGCCATCGCCAGACCTTGCTCGACCCCGACCAGGTCATACTCTCGCTGCATTGCATGGAGGTCGCCGGCAAGGCCTCGAAGGATTACTGGCCTGGTGCACCAAGCTTCGTGCGCTCAGCAAGTCACTACCCATCGACGAGCCTCGTCCGCACCCTCGTTAAGTTCGTCTGCGTCGCACAGCTCGAAAATATCTATCCATTATCTGACATGCCAAACTCGACAGCCAAAAAGCAGCTCAGACACCTGCGATCACCGGATTCGCTCCTCGGAAAGGTCATGAATCGTCGCGTCCGATTGCCCATCCTGCAGTGTCTGGCTTCTATCCACCGCAAGCACGTCAATTGCAACCGATACCTGCTGCTCGTCCTCGTGAGCACCATATACGAGCCTAGTGACATCCGTGTTACCATATACTGAGTAGACGACGCGTCACTGTACAGCGCCGACTCTACCACCTAAGCGAAGTCTTCGTGAACTTTGCGCCGAACTCCCTGCGATCCTTCGAGACCTGAGAGACCTCCCAGATGGTGAGTGACCAAGTAGGTGCACTAAAATATACTCACGACTGACTCGGAATCCCATTCAGATCCACAAATTTTCGACATTGCCCAACTCCGTTTCCAGAACGCTTCTTCCGCTCCGGCATACGTGCCTCGAATGCCCGACCTCGTTCAGGCAGCTGTCCTGTACACAAACATTACGGCTCTTCTGTGCTTCCCGACTTATCCTATCGACGCGATCAAACTCGCAGTCTTTGGACTTGCCTTCACCCCAGGACCGCTCGGCGATGCGCTTGCACGAAGTTCACCCGAATTCGCCAATCAGAGGGAATTTCCTCGACTGAACGGACGCGACATGGAAAAGCTATTACGAGACGTGACGGCGGTGCGCGACATCACGCGAGGAGGAACGGCTGCTATCGCCGAGGCCGAAACGAGGGATTGGCAAGAGTGGCTGAGGGAACTTCGCCTCGATTGGAAGGCGAATGAACCGCCGTGAGGTCTCTTACTCGGCATTGTTTCGTACGGGTCATGACTGACACGGTGCTTGACGGTGGACAGTGAACAAGCCAAACGGCTTCGACCTTCTCAACCTGCGCAATCTCGCAAACGAGCCAAACTCTCGCCTTCTCCTAGTAGGTACCCCATTTCCTGTGATCCGCGATTGCTCTGTCTGATCCAATGTATGCTGCGCTTCTACAGCGGATTCTGAGAACCTGAGAGCGTCGGTCAAAACTGTCTCGGATCGACCATCACTTTCGAAGAAAGAGCTGTCCCAGGCTCCGCCATCCGACATTTCGACCCCAGCACCTTCAATCGCCGAGACGGCGAGCTCTCCAGAAGGGTCTACCCAACCCGTCCCGAAAAAAAGAGGCCGGCCCAAGAAGACGAAAGTCGCTGCTGTCAAGAAAGAGAACGCAGAGCCGAAAGGACGCAAAACGACTGTCACTCCTTCGAGCTCCTCTCGATCTTCCACTCCTTCCTCGAATTTCGCGACGGGATCTATTGCGGCGTCGGTCACCCGCGCTCCCCTCGCTCCGAGATGGATTCCAGAGCGGAAAGGCAAGATTCCTGACCAAATTGCGATGCCTCCAATCCCTCCGATCCGACCTTCGACTCGATGGCTCAAACAGAAGAAAGTGAGGTCGCCAGTTAAAGTCGTCAAGGTCGAGAACGTAGTCGGAGCGGAGACCGGACAGATCACGCTCGGGGGCGACACTGCCGGAGAAACACAACCTATACCAGAGGACGACGAAGAGGATGAGGAAGAAGAAGAAGAGGAAGAAGCACCGAGGACGATCGCTGCAAGTCGACCGAAACGTAGAGGAGGCCTCGTCATGAATCCCGTCGACATCGAATCGCTGTGGACGCTCGCGAGGTCCGTAGGATATACTCGAGAGGCTCTCGACGACGAGGCGGCGCAAGAGATTCAGCCTTAGCCAACATCCTCTACATCTCTCTCAGCCTCTAGTCCTGTGCTCGTTTTTGTAGCAACATTGTTTTCGCATCCGCTCGCTACCTCATCGTTCATTTATCCTTCTCTCTCCTAGACGACTCTCTTGGCACTGGATACCTTCGCACGCAATGGTATGCTCTCGTCCTCGATCGGGAAAATCGCTCGAGAGAGATAGAGAGGGCAACTTTACTAGATTGCGCTCACAAAGTACAACTTTACAAGCCCAATTGTACTAAGCTGCGCTGTTTGAAGCTAAGCGCTTACATTCCCACTGGAACCGTCTACTGAATTCAGCCAAACCGAAACGAAAGCGGCTCCTTCACGAGAAAACCTGAAATTCTGCCGATCTTGTTTCTGTTAGCCTTTACTCGTTACAAATGCAGGCCGCTAGCTGAATGGCAACAACAAACGTGCATTGTACAACAACGAATCTCAATAGCTACCCGGTACAGTCTCGAATTCTTCGAGCGATGAATCCTGCGTCTGTTCATCTCGAACCCTTGTTTGCGCCGCCGCCCTCAAGTGCTTCTCCTTCTGTCTCAATACTTCTCGTTCTCGTGTTGTAAACGGGACGATCTGACCATTCGAACCCAATTTGCCCTGGAGAGTCCTTTGGAGGGACAAGACGAGTCGTTCTCGATCGTGATCCCGAGATGAGATGCTCGGTTCATTCTCTTTCGATCTTTTGTTCGAATGCGAATGCGATCGTCCAGGACTTTGTGATGACGATGCAGCAGACGAATGAAGAGGGAGTTCCTCCGCCGAAGATGGCAGTGAAACAGGTCGATCTGTAGAAGGAAGATGTGCCTTGGTCGGCTCGAGAGCTGCAGGAGTCGCAACTGGGGGAGCGGGAGACGCAGAGGCACTAGGCGGAATCGGCAATGACCTCGTACGTTTGAGAGGAATGGTCCGTGTGGGACTCGCAACAGCATGAGATGCTTTCGGAGGCGACGGTGCGAACGTGACTGATTTGCGAAGCGGGCTTCTCCTTGATACTGGAGCGGGTGGGATAGCGACCTTTTGAGGAGGAGGGACATTGGCCGCAACGAGTGGAGAAATCTGTCGTGGAAGAGCCGAAGGCAGAAGGGTCGAGGGGGTTGTGGGAATCGAACTGTCGTTGCTCGATTGCGAAGACATCGTCCGACCGTAGGTCAACTTGCGATGACTTGCCGGCGCGGAAACTGACGCTTTTGAATTGACATTGTCGAGCTCGTCGTCGTCGATTTCGATCATTTCGACTTCGAGGTTCCTGACTCCGCCATTCTGAGGTGGTAGAGATGGCGCTTGGTCGACCGCTTCTTTACTCCATCGGAGGACTTCCTCAAAGACCTCTTGCCCGCCTTCAATGTTCAAGCCCCGACGGCGCATCTCCTTCTCCCAATCCCCACTCGCACTTCCGAGCCACCTCGATTCTTCGGCTGGCTCGAGCTGGTCGTCCTCCGGAGAACTTGTCACAATGATTCCCCGTCGGAGTTTGACCTGCTTGACATATTCCTTTGCCTCTTGCTTCAGCCGTTCTTCACCTCCCGGTGCTAGACACTTTGAGAACAGAGACGGCATCGAGAGGTAGTTTCGGGCCGGTTCGAGGGGATGAGACGAGATTGTGAGAGGGTACAGAGTCTGCGGCCGAAAGAGAGCGACAAATCTTTGCAGTTCGGGCAGAGTCGAGTGTCGTGCCAACGGGACAAGCTGCAAGTCGACGCAAGAATCTCGACAATCAGCCTCAACTATGAGACAGAGAGCAAGATAGGTGGACCTTACAAGACTCGTAGGAAGAGCGTCAGGAGCCTTGTCTCGCGCGGCGTGGATCTTGTCTTCCGTCGTCGCTTTGTACTTGTTCCAGGTCCACTGCATCATCTCGACCGGATTGATGTAGACGACATGTCCTTCTTGATCGCCTCTCGTTTGCCCGACATGGCGCTTCCCAACCTGTCCGTTGTCTCGCCTCAAGTATTCTCCAGTTCCAGGTCGGACGAGCTTCTTCTGTTGCTGCTGCTGCTGCTGCTTTGATCGACGATTTGGGTCTCGCGTCCAATGTTCAGTGTCTGCGGGCCTTTCTTGCAACACTTGTTCAGGCCAAGTGTAGCATCCCTGGCCATCTGACCAGACCTCGTCACATTTCCAATACCGTTCGCATGCGTGAAACCTCCAACCTGGGTCGCCTACGGGTACTTTGTCCGATCGCACGTGATCCACATCAGCATCTTGCTCGAGATGGAGAGACGGGGACCTTCGAGGATCTCGGGATCGTTCCGATTGGCAAGATTGACGAACGCGAGCGTCTTGCCCCAGGTTGGCCAGGATCGGATCCGCGAGCCGGACAGCTTTTGAAGTGAATATCTTGTGTTTGTACCAATCCAAATGTATCTGTTCCCGAGCGATTTAAAGGCATTTCCTATAAGTTCGTTCGTATCTGCAGCGGAAGAAAGCAAAAACTACGGATCTCACACTTTCGTGACCGAACGCATGGAAGATACCTTTCAACATGTCTTCGTAACCCCAGGTCCAAGAGTTCAAGAAGAACTTGGTGTCTCGAGGAAACTTATTGATGAGATTAATCAGATCTCGCACCGCTTCTTCCTAGTAGGCGAAACGATAATCCATCAGTCGAGAACGGAACCTGCGAGGTGGAGACGGACTGACTTTGGGGACAAGTTCCTCGTCGAGCGTGACATTCGAAGTGTCGAGGTAGATGCAGTCAAGGCTCCTGAACGACTTGACCGTGTCGACTGTGGAAGGGTGGGCGAGGAAGGGTGCGAGGAGTGGGTTGTGCTTGAGCGAGTCGAGGTACCATGGTTCTGCTCGCAGATCGCCCGTGACCAGACACGATCTTGCCGAGCCGTCCACGACGCCCTCAAACAAGTACCTGATAGATATAGTTTCAAAAATGTTACAATTCTGCGCAACACAGACAGAGGAAAGGGGAAGCCATCGGGGGCTGCTAGGAGGGACTGACTCACATGCATGATCCGAGGCAATGGTTTGCGTCAATCGCAGTGACTCTGACCCAGTCATCCTCGTTGTAGCCGGTCAGCGTGATGGGCTGGTTCAGGTGGATTTCTCGCTATCGATCGAGGTGGATCAGGAGTCGTGTTCTACATGCAAACCTACGAGCCGAAGACCAAGTCTTACGATCTGATCGACACCTCTCTGACCTTGCTGACGCGCGCGTTTGACTTTGAACAGGTTGTCAAACTTGCGCACGGGGCCTTTACTGCGAGCTTGGCCAAACTCTTGCCACGAGACGCGGTCTGGCGCGGTGACCGTGTTGCGCACGAGACAGTTTGTGACGGGAGTCATGTAGATCGTGCCGGTGAAGTGAGGCGAATCGAGTCCGACGAGATGGTCCGTGTGGGCGTGGGTGAGAAAGTGGTACAGCGGGTGCAGGCGCGTGCTCGGGTTTGGAATCGGAGTGAACGCATCGATGCGCACGAACGGGAACTCTTTAACTGATCACACAATTCGATACGGGTCAGCCGCTGGCAGAATTCACGGAGCGCATGAGGACGGAAACGCGAGCTTGCCATAGCCGTTGTGAGTTGACATCGCGTCTACGGTTCAAGACAGCTCGGCTAAACCGACTGCCTGTATCGCTTGCTCGGCAAGATCGACGCACAGAGGCTGTAATGAGTGTTTGAGAGCGCGTTGGACTTGGCAGAGAGCGATGGCGAGCAGCACGGTCAGTCGGGAGATCAAGAAACTGCGGGCGAGAGCGTTCACGCGCCAGGCGGGCTCGAGGTCGAAGGGCGGGTCGAGGGTCTGCCGATCGCTTGACGGGTCATCCAGAAGGTCGTGTCACGGATCGGGTGGTCGAGGAGTACCGAGAGTGATGTCAGTGAGCGAGATGTTGAAATGTTCAAAGTCAACTTATTTCTTTGACCATTGAATTCTGTGTTCGTCTCGCGTGTCACCCTCGTCCATGGTGGAGCTTAGTGATCTCCCAGTCGAGGTGAGCTTTTGTGTCAAGGCGTCCGTCATCGTCTGAACTCGACAGATGTTGACAGTTTTCCTCGGTCATGTCGCTCGCTCGCTCCTCTCTGTCAGCTGTTGCTCCATATACACCTGCAGTGCCTTTCATCGACGCTACCTCTCGTCTCACGCTCGTTTTACCACGTCCTGTCCACCACGAGTCCGTATCACAAGGCACAGTACCTTCTCCTCCGCCATCCTTCGCACAAGACTCTCTCGCACGCGATCAAGTACCCCATCTGCACCCTCGCCGTACTCAGAACCCTCGAACGGCTGCACCACGAACGCCATCCGACGAAACGTCTCAAACTCGCGCAACTGCCCAAACGTCTCTTCTCGAGCAGCCCCGGTTCGAGCATTCCAAAACGCGAACAAGACGACAACCTGCACCGGATCGAGCTGGTCCGCTACTTGCTCGAGACGTACAAGTCGGATCCAAACTCGCATCAAGGGTACCCGCTCACCCGAGCCGTGTTCAAGCTCGATCGAGACCTGATCGCGCTCCTGCTCGAACACGGTGCCGATCCAGGCCTGAAGCAAGGTTGGGCCGTCGTGACTGCGATCCTGAAAGCGAAAGATTTTGTCAAGCGCGACCGAGGACTCGGGTTGCAGTTTGTCAAAAGCTTGATCGAACGAGACTACCCGGTCCCCGCGCTCGACGACTCGGTCCGAGTTGACCTTGTCGAACCGACGACAAAGAGGAAGAAGAAGAAACTCAAGCTCGAAGATCGGTGCAAACCGAGCCCAGAGATGCTCGAAACGGCCGTCAAGACGAAACAGTGGGACATTGTCGACTACTTGACCCTCAAGGGTCCGTCTCATTTTGCAATTTCTAATCGCATAGTCGCTGAACATGGTCGAATCGAACAACAGGCGCAACTCCAAACCTCAACGTGCTCAAGATGCTGTGATTTCGTCAAGATGGTAGTTTCCCAGTCCGCATGAACGCAAGAGTCTGTTCTCGCGTCCAAGGTTCTCGTGCCCCCGTTTCATCCCCCTTGTTGTTGTCACTGTTCTTGTTCGTGTCAAGTTGCATTTTGGCGTCGCCGTCACCATCGTCATCTTTATCCTGGTCGTCATCGTCGTCGTCGTCCTCCTGTTCATCCTGCAACCCGACGCGACCTTTCCAATCCCACTCGTCGCCTTCGTCCGAGATCTCCTTTGCCGCGTTGATCCGATCAAACGCCGTATTGACCAGTTTAATATGTGCGTTCAAGAAATCCTGACCCCGCGACTTGTCTAGCTGGTCCACCAGTTCTTTCTGAGCCTGCTCGACTTGAGGGGTCTGTTTTCTCGATCTCGATTACGTCGTATCAGGTGACTCGTGGTAAGAGCGAGAGAGCTCTAACCTGTTTAGTTCGCAAGAGCAAGCCGACAATCCAGTCTCGACTCTCTTCAACGGGTTCTCGTGGCACGATCGCGACTGAGCCCCACTTGTCCCGCTTCGTGTCTCGTTCAACCTGTCTCCGTTTCGTCGTAGAGGCGCGAGTAGGATCGGACGAGGATGCCGGTCGGTCACGATCTCGTTCGAGATCGATCTGACTCGACACGAGTCCTACGAGACTCGTCACTTGAGCGATCAACAACGAGTACCGGTTCAACAGGTCCGAGAACGGGAGAGTCGGAGGTACGGTCGATTGAGGCGGACATGCGTGCAAGGTGTGCAAGAGGTGACCGGTCAACGTCGAGATGGACGTGATCACTTGCGCCAGACGTGGACGCAACAGGTCCAAGTCGGGTAGTGCCTCGGATGGGACATCGTGATCGGGCGCCATTGATGATGATCTAGAGAAGCGGGGCCGGCGAGAGATGATCATGATATCAACATCTCCCCTTCTCTATACCCGGAACCCTCCCGACATGTCGAGCGCAAGTCGATATACTGCACATTTCGAATAGTTCACTTGCTGACAAGAGTGCAGTGTACCACAGTCACCCGAATGGGTCACCCTCGTCTCCGATGACGGTTATTCAACGCTCTCAACTCACGATCCCCTCACATGAAGGAACTGACAGATTCCCTCGACAGGCTTCCGTTTCGTACTTCCGAAACCTGCCGCACTCGGCTCCGGGTTGATCCAAGACGCGCTCGAATCGGAATTCGCAGAAGCGAATTCGAACAAGGTGGAACTACCAGAACAACGTCCCGAGATTGTCGAGAAAGTGGTCGAGTACCTCATGTACAAACAAACGTACAGTCACAGTAAAGAAGCAGTACCTGATTTCAGGGATCGGGTCAAACCTGAAACCGCGCTCGAACTGTTTGAGTTCTTTCTCTCTCTAATCGTTTGGCTTGGACCTCAGTCCGGAGCTGACCCCCGTCACATTCCTATGCTCATGTTGCATGTCCAGGTTGATGATTTCAGACTATATGAATTGTTGAGAAAAGTCCCCAGATCTGTTGTAACAAAGTCCTTGTTTCCTTTCTCTCTCTCTATTCGAGGACCAGAAGAAGAATGGTCGCGAAAGATACTTCGGTTCAACAACTGAAAAGCACTACAATTCGAGTCTGTCTACCGAAGAACCCATAGACATCTTGCCACAACTGCATCCGGACGCAGTCGGCTTTGATCCGCCGAACCAAGAGCGAAGAACCCCTCGAACCGCGAGCGGCAAGATCCACCCAAGCGTAATGAGCGGAATTCCATATCCGAAACATTCTGCCGTCTCTTTGAACGTCTTTCTCGAGTTTGGAATCCACCGAACTTCTCCCTTGAACCTACCTTGTCCTTCTTGTTCCAATTCGGAAGAATCAGAATCAGACTCGTCGGCATCGTGTGCCGATGCGGTAAAAGTTCCAGTCGAATTGAACCGTTTCAACAATTCGTCCTTCTCGGTCCATCGTGCCAACAACCACTGTTCGAAAGCTTGTCGATCCTGTTCCTGCTCCTTGTCGCCGTCCTCGTTCGTGACTCGAGTGAGATCACCGAGAGGGATTTCGGATACTTTGAAGAACCGCAAATGAAAATGGAGTTCAGGAGGTGCGATCCCTTGAAGGAAAATCGAAGGCAACGAGTAGTGTTGAGATGGATACACGGGTTCTTTGCTTGTAGCAGTGGCTCCGGAAGACGGTAGAGGGTAGCCAACTGTCAAGTCGGTGAGAACCAAGTTCGGACGCTCGATTGACAATCTTTGCAGGCTGGAGGACGATTTCTCAGCGTTTCTTCTGTCCCTCTTGGTCCCGCATGAGCGAGAGAGACACAGAACGTACGCGAAGAACAACCCAGTTGAGCGTGGGAGCAGAGTGTATTCGAGATCCTTGACTAATCAAACAAGGCGATCAGGCGTGAGCCACAAATGCCATCTTGGGACAAGAAGCTCGAAGGAGACTTGCTTCCTGATTTCTGTGCAAATCGCGTCGAGATGCCCCTCGTGTTTTCCTGCTCATGTTTCCGAACATAGAGTCAGTGACCTTTTACTAGCACGTGACAATTATGAGGCAATGGACTCACGGTAACGATTGTGCCTTCTGGAAACAATAAGAAATCGAACCCATCCCGAGTCGTACCGCTCACGTCTACCATCCCCTTCAAATCGTTGCCAAACCCACGACGGTCTTTCAACCAGTTGCGTTCTAGGAACGCGAACCCGAACCATTGACACGCTTGTCCAATGATCGGGATCTTGCGTAGCGAGCTCTTCAACGCGATGTACACGTTCGAGTGGTGGTTCACCAAGTACAGGAACTGCCAGATGTACAACCAGTCGGCGAGAGTTTGATGGTTCGCAACCTGTCCACCCGACCCTTTCCAAGCGTTAAGCGTGTTTTCTAATCGAGATCTTTGTGTTCCGGAAACGCACCCAAACTGTTTCGGCTGGAACTTTGATCCGATCAAGTTTGCCCTGTTGATCCCGTTCGACAAATTGATCGATCTGCAAGTCTTGCCCATCGGGACCTTGTGCGCTGACGACAAACTCGAGGTCTCGAAAGAACCACTCGTTGATCAACACGAGCGCTTGACCGAACAACCCTTTGCCAAATTTGCGATGCCAGTTCTTGGTACGGTTCGAGATGAACTGGAGCGGGAGGAGGAGGACGAGGAGGACGAAAACAGATAGGATGAGAGAGTTGAACACGATCGTGAACAAGCTCGCATGGACGAGCGGCACGCGAGAATCACGTTTCGAGATCGGGATTGACCAGAGTGGTGGTCGTGCGGTGAAGCGAGTCATGTCGAACGGGGGTCAGACGTGGGGAACCCGGATAAAGATCGAGTCGCGACGCTGCACGACGCAGCCAGGTCGTTTGGTCAGGGGCCAAGATCTCAGGGGTTCCCGCTCAAGCATTTATTTCCTTTCTCGAGTCGAAACTCGACGTCGGAGATTCGTAGACGAGAATGTGAGGCAGGGTCAGAAGCCTCGATTGAAGTCACAGTCGCGGGTTAGCGTCCCCTTCAGACTTTTCGCCAGCCAACAATGGTCTTTGTGGAGCTACAGCGCTATTTCCCAAGGGGCTGCGCCCCGTATGGAGTTTACGTTGACAGAAGCCTCGAGCATTTCGCTCTTCATATTCAATTTCGAGTTTACAAGGGGGAGAGAACAAGACAATGTTGCGAATCAGGCTTCGTGAGGCCTCGATCCATTCAAGCAAGAGGTACAGGAGGGGCAAGTTTTGGAGCTGTTGGGGTAGCATTCGCCGACAGAGGCGTCGAGGTGGCAGGGGCAGCATTCGGGTATCGGCGCAAGGTGAACCTGAACAGCGAGGAATGGTCGGGGTCTGCATTAGCTTTCTCGTCTGAGAATGAGTGTGTGCTCGACTCACTTTTGCAGGTCATCGGCAGTGACCACTCCGAGCGTGAATTTGCGCGCTGCAAGCAGTGGGTAACAAAAGGTTCAGATCTCGTGCGGAAACGCATCTTGAGATGGGGTTCCAAGACTCGCCAGCATCGGTCACGAGCGCGAATCGAACTCCGCATGGAAGCTGATCTTGCACCTCGAAGAATTGTTCAAGCTTCTCGAGGCTCGTATCGGGGGTAATGACTGTATCGAGGTCGAAGGTCGGGATCAGCGAGAGTGCGACCGGGTGATTCGGAGCACACGGGAACGGGGTAGATACCGGTGTAAGGCCTCGCTTTTGTGAAATTCCGCACGGGGGTCTTGAGGCCGGCAAGGTCCTGTCCGGCGAGGTTCGAGATGGGGCTGTCGAGGTCGAATTGTGAATCCTCGGCGAGTGGTTTCAACTCGTCGATCGAGATCCACCCGAGCAGTTGGCGAGTAGCACGATCCGACAGGGGCAAGATGGACTGCGACGCAGCGCGCGTGCACGCGGACGAGGCATGAGCATCTGCGATGAGTGTGGGGGAAGGCGAGGCGAACACGAGTCAATCTGCGCCGCAGAGGAAGCGGGAACTCACAAAGTCGCGCTCGTATGCAACTGTCGCCGAAAATACCGAGTGGTCAGCTCGTCAGCGAGTCACACGGGCCCGCAAGGCGGCGGAGCTTGTGGAGAGAATCGACCTACGCTGCAGCGCGGTTCCGACGCTGGTCGAAGTCGGCAGGACGAGCGCAGGGGACAATTGTAGGTCTTCAACAACAGCGCCGCGGTAATCGACCATGATGAGCGTGGATGAGGATGCGAGAGAGATGAGACGAGTTTCAGATTTCACGAAGAGCGCGCCGCTGACATACTCGAGTTCACCTCTCTCCCTCGCCGACCCGTCTCTCAGTCGACGATTCGCACCTTACCATGTCGGCACAAGAACAATTGCGCCCAGCCCAGCACGAGGAAGAGGACCAAGAGTACCTCGCAGAGGACGATGTCGAAGAAGTCGAAGAAATCGAAGAACAGGGCGACGACCAGATGGACTCGGGAGATGAGGGCGAAGGCTTCGACGAACAGGACGGTGAGCACGCAGACGATGCCATGGACATGCTCGACAACGGCTTGGACGACTCGTTCGCTACTTCGTCGCTGCATCAAGCCGCCGTCTTCACCCTTCAGGTTCACCCGGTCGACTCGAACTTGGCCGTGTCAGGAGGCGAGGACGACCTTGCGTACATTTTCCGCACCGACTCGGGCGCCGAGGTCAAGAAACTCGAGGGCCACTCCGACTCGGTCACCTCGTGCGGATGGAACTTTGACGGAACCATGGTCGCAACCGGTGGCATGGACGGCAAAGTCATCGTGTGGCGAGCCCAAGGAACGGGCGAATTCACCGAGAGGCAGTGGGACTTGCTGCACAGTCTCGAGGGTCCCGACGAGGTCAACGTGCGTGTCCTCTCGCGCTCTCTCTCGCATCGTGCCGCTGGAGTCTCGCTAGGTTTCCTGTGACTGATGTCCTTGATTGTACCGACAGTGGATCGACTGGCACCCGAAGGGCAACTTGCTCCTCGCAGGTGGTGCCGACGGTACCGTATGGCTCTGGAACTGTAAGCCCTTTTCCAGCAGGCCTCGTTCCCGAATCCCCATCCTAACGTCCCCCTTTGCAGTGCCGTCCGGAAACACTCTTCACGTTTTGTCGGGTCATGTCGCTTCGGTTACCGCGGGTCGCTTCACCCCCGACGGTCAGTCCTCGCTCTCTCACAGCTGCCTTGTCACGCCTCTGATGCATCTTCTTGGGTCTTGTCAGGCAAGAAGATCCTCACGGCATCCGAAGACTCGACTCTCATCCTCTGGGACCCTCGGGAAGGCACTGCTATCCACAAGCTGTCGCCGTCGGATGCGCGCTTCAAGCTCGAGTCAGGCATCAACTGCCTCGCGATCAACCCGAGTTCGACGGTCGCGATCCTCGGCGGTGCGGAAGGAGGACTCCGAGCGGTGAACCTGATTCAGGGTACCGTCCTCGCGCAGATGACGGGACACGAGGAGGGAGCGAGTATCGAAATGGTTGCGTTCAACGAAGTGCCGAAAGCGGGAGGAGCTGCCGCAGTCACGGTCGTCGTCAGTGTCGGAACCGACGGTCGCGTGTGCACGTGGGAAGCTTCGTCGTTCAGGCTGAGAAGTACCGGATCGCACGAGGTGAGTCGATCGCTTAGCCTCGTCTGTGCACCTACGTGCCCGGCGCGAGTGTGAACGTAGGCTGATCCGGAGATCATTTTTTGCGCAGGACGCGGTCACCTCGCTTTCGTTCTCGCCTCACACGCCGACGTTCTTGACTGGATCAGCTGACAAGACGCTGAAATTGTGGGATTACCGCACGGGGTCTTGCGTCAAGACGCTGCTCGGAAACCGAGACATCGTGCACGCGGTCAGTCTCTCGGCCGACGGCAAGACCGTGGTGAGTGGCAGTGAGGACGGCACCGTGCGGACCTTCCGCCCCGACGAGGAGCGACATCCTCAGGGCATGGAGGAATAGATGGCTTCCCCTACTATGTAATTCTTGTTGATATCACTTGTCTACTTGATTTGAGCCTCACAGTACTGCGAGATTGTGCCCGAGAAGCTCGCGCGGGATCCCTGCGAGCCGCGAGCGGTCTCGGAAGAACGCAATCGCGCGCGCAATCTTTGAATCTTGCGTCTCACTTTGCCTTTTTACTCCGACTCCGCTTCTCGCATCCTGAACTCGAAGGCGGGATCGTACATTCTAGCACGACCTGTACCGGTCCATCTCTGGTTGTACCGACGCGGTACCCTCGCTTGACCCCCACCTCGCGCACTCTCGGCTTCTCGCCAACCTCGATCTCTCAGCTCTTGCCCATTCTCAGAACGCCACAAGCCTTGCGCTGGCTTGTCCGATCGATAGGTGATCGCGCACGAGTGAGATGGACTCGATCTCGCCGTACTGCTCGACGCCATCTGCCCCCTCCCACAAACCTGCTGTCTCACCGACCCGACCGATCGCGCACGCTCTCGCCACAGATTACTCACAGCAAACGACAGCGACGACACAATTCCTGCCGACCCCGACCTCGCTCCCAACGCTCAACTGCTACGATCGCGTCGGTGACGAACGCTCGTGTGCTGCGCTCCGTGCCTCGGCACCGACGGTCGTGCTCGAGGCGCACTCGGAACCCGAGCCGACTGCACTCGAGAGAACGTTGGAACCGCGATCCGACACGCTGGACGCCGGCGAAAGCGAAATTGGGGGCGGACTGCCGTTCGAGATGGAGATAGACGTCGAAGCGCAGGATGTCGTCGCGAGGGATCCCGTTGAAACGTTTCGCGTCGAGTGAGCGCTCTCCTTTCAGTACCGGCTGGCATCCCAGGTGACTGACTCGTCTGCTATCGCTTCAAAGCGCGATCCAACTTTACTCTTCCATGGCGCCGGCGTTCAACGATTCGGCATTTAGCAGTTCTCATCGGCCCCATCGCATCGCGCGGGCTCGATACGCATCCTCCGAGTCCCCCTCTTCGCCGCCGCCATTTTCGACATCTGCTCTGCGCGATCAGATCGAAGATGTCCCTTCGACCCACAAGCGCAGTTTCTCGCATGTATCGTCCTCGACTTCTTCCGCAATCGATCCGGACGCGCGCACAGCTGCATTCACCGCTCTGCCTGTCTCTCCTCGCTCTGGACATCGCGAGGTCTCTCCTGAGCACCTTTCGGCTCTTGCCTCTGTTTCCTCGAGCGACCATCATCCGCTCTTCAGCTCGACCCCGCTCGTCACGGCGAGTTCTTCTCGCAGGTCATTGACAAGTCCACCCGCTCATGGACGCTCACGAACGCATTCTTTCGAGCCTCAGCGTGCCAGTGCAGTCCACGTCAGTGGCAGGCGGGATCTCCTGTCAGTCGCTCGAGAATCGCAGGATGTCGGCGAAGAGCATCGCGGTTCGAACCTCAGGAGACGCTCGCCTGCATCGTCTAGCAACAGGGCAGCCGGGGCTGGGCTTGAGCGCGAGCGAGGCGGAAGCAAACGAAGACGAGCGTCGACACTTCTACCCGGAGCATTTGATGCCACAGAGTCTTCGGTCAACCTAGCAATGACCACTCATCAGGGGTCACAGTCCTTCGCGCCGGCACTTGGAAGATTTCCCGCGCAAGCTCAACCCGTCGCGCCCGTTTTGTCTCGTTCGACAAGTGCTGCAGCTGCAAGCTCAGGTTCAAACGACGAGCCTGGAACGCGTCAGCTCAGGGCGGCCCGAGCTCGACTTGGCTTTGTTGGACTTGACGTCTCTCAAGCTTCGTCATCTTCCTTGATCGATTTTACAGTTGCGGATAGCGAAGCGGGAGCAAGACAGGCCGGTTCGCGCCATGCGTTTAGTCGCCTTCCACCTTGGTGGCGGTCGAGCGCTTCGTCTCTGCCCGCAAGCGATCGACCAGCTCTCCCTTCCCTCACAGACAGCCTCGCGATCGGCACTTCGACTTCATTCCTCGCCACATCTCCTCTCGCCTCGCGTTCGGTCACTTCGGAGCAGATCGCTTCGACAACTGCACTTCGGCCTCGACCTTCCCGTTCGATCGGTTTCTCCGAGCTGTTGACAACTTTCTCTCAAGAAGAGCAGCATCATACCCTCGACTCGAGCCGACTGCACCGGGAAGGGGACGCAATCCTGCGCGAGGCCGAGGAGACCCTGAGAGCTCGCGAAGCAGTCCTGCTGGAGGCTGACGAGACGACCCGACGAGCGAGCAGGCTCTTGTTCGAGGACCGCCAGGATCGCGAGCGGGAGCGCAGAATCAACACTCTGCCGGATGTGGGTACATTGCCGGAGCCCGCCGAACTCGCTGCTCGACCCGTCATCGGAATGAGGATTGGCGAAGGATGGCCAGCCACTACGACGACTCCGGGTGATCAGCCCGACCCTACCCATTCAAGACCCTCTCCCTTGTTCTCGTCGCTTCCGTCTCCGCTAGCGACAGAAGATCTCGACTTGGAGACTACGGTGCCGATTGGCAACAGTTCACGGACCCGACAGTTTTTGAGCTCACTCCGTTCCCGACGACCCCGAGTGACTAGGGACTCTATCAATGACACTGCACTCGATTCTCTCGAGAATGCAGTGTCGTCCGGATATGATGAAGAGGTCGAGCATCGTGCTGCCAATGACCTCAACCATCGACTCCTCGAACGGCGCAGGATATCGGCCAGCCTCGAACCTCCGACATCGGTAGAGGCACCGAGAACGGGACTTTGGGGCGAGACGCTTGTGAGCTCAAGCAGGAGTCGAATGCGCGGATTCACCGAGAGCCAGAACGAGCGATGGAGGCGGGGACAAGCGCCTCTGCCCGCTTCGGGAACGACGACAGCTACGTTCGTGGCGACAGTCTCTCGAGAAGCAGGTGGAGCTTCGGGCTCTCGCACGCCTCTCAACAATCAGTTCTCGTCACTCACTTCAGCGCAACCTCCTGCGATCGACCCCCACGCAACGCCGGCAGCTGCATTGACGTATTTCTCGCGTCGAAGTGATTCTCCTTCGCCTAGACGTTTGTCGCACCTGCCGAACTCTCGGAGAACCGCTATGTTGGAAGATGTAGGGGACACGACATCCGACAGCTCGACGCCTTCGATCAACGAACCCGAGTTGGGACCTTCGTCATCGACTGTCGCTCGCCCGGTCCCAAGACTATCTCTCCATTTCGCCGCACCAGCGGGTCCTTCCCTGTCTGCGCGACTTCGTCTCGGGTTCGATCGCGAAGATGAAGACGAAGACGCTTCTCGAGCGAACGGTGCGGTCGAGTCTGAGCCGCGATTGCCACTCATGCTGCCGAGTGGCAGCGAAGGGCGTAGGATGACTTTCCCGCACCCTGCTTACGCTGCGGGTAGGTCGGACAGTCTCGAAGCCGCCGAGGAAGGCCGAGCCCGAGGAGAGGAGGAAGCGAGGCACTGGACGGAGCGCTTCGGCCCCGATCAGATCGAATCTTCGGATGTAAGCCAGCTTGCTCTACTGGGCGAAATCGCGGGCTCTGATCTTCATTTGCGTCGCATGGAGCAGAGGCGCAACCACGAGGATTCACTGTTCACCTCGAGATTCGATCCTTTCGGCGATCTTCCGACGCCCCTCACCACGACATCGTCTGCTGATGCCCGCACTGGCGAAGAGCAGGCTGTGCAGAACGGCCCTGCTCCACCATCACTTGCCGACACTCTCTCGATGTACGGCACACGAAGTATTCCAAGAGACTCTGTCGGCTTGGGCCAAGCCGACACCAACCCGGTCCTGCGCCGTCGACACTCAAGACCAGCGTATGAGGCTGCTGCTGAGGTCTCTCAGACGACGACGTCGGAACGCTACCAAGAATCACATGATCGACTACTTCGACAACGGCAACTCGCTGCTATGAGACGGGAGCGGGCGCTCATGCGTGGCTTGCTCGACGACGCAAATCGATCCGGGGATGGACCGATATCTGACTCTGAGAGCGACCGGTCCAGCAGGCGAGTACCTTGGCGAGACATCGAGCAAGGTCTCGAACGACGTTCGGAAGCAAGTCCGCCTCGTTCTCCCAACTTCAGGCGCAGAGGTCTCGGCGAATTCTTCCGCGGTCTTGGAGCTGGTGGCCGACTCATCTCGATCTTCGACGAGGAATACGGCGCTTTCTTTGGACGCGACGCTCTCGCACTTGATTCGCGGAACTATCTCGTACGCTGCACCGCCCTGCGCTTCATCCTGTTACGATTACAGAATTGACTCGAAACTTTTCCTGGTGATATAGGAGGACGACGAGTTCGATGCGTCCTACGAAGGACTGTTGCGCCTCTCGGCTCAAATTGGCGACGTCAAACCGAAAGGGATCGGCGCCGAAGCACTTGCGCGTCTGCGCACATTCCCGTACTCGCAGTGGCCGTACATCGAGCACGCTTCGAGCAAGAGCGAAGTTCCGATCGCGAGCACGAGCGCGAGCCTGATTGGAGTCGACAAGCCTCAGTTTGCCCGCAAAGGGATCGAGAAGGAGGAGCGCTGCGGGATTTGCCTCATGGTCCGGTTACCTGTCTAGAAGAACTCTTGCTAGCTCTCGTTCTAACCGAATTACGATCTGTGCGCAGGACTACGAGGAAGAAGACGACATTGCGCTCGCACACTGCTCCCACGGCTTTCATGCCGAATGCCTCAAGGTTCGCTCTTCGTTTCGAACGTGCATGATGTCCCCGCAATACTGATGTTTCGAATCTCATGTAGGCTTGGCTCAAGGATCACGGCAGCTGTCCGTGCGTTGACTTTATCTTGCTTTGTGTTTCGCTTTGACCTCTCGACTGATGGAATCGCTCGTCTTGTCTCGCGCAGCGTTTGTCGGAGAGACCACACAGCTTGACGTGGTCCGTAGTATTCTGCGCTGTACCTATCTTTCGAATTCTCTATAGCTATTTCCTGTTGCTTGTCGCCTACTTTTCGTCTTCTGTATCCCGTCCACTGTATTTCCCGGCTTTCTCTGATCAATGGTGTAACACCACGTGCAAGGCTGTATTCTAGGCAATTGAGCGTGTATACATCGATGTCAGCTCGCAATTTTTTTGCGTCATTGACATCTCTTGCTTAATTGTCCGGTTGCGCGCCTCTCACTCTCACAGATCGCCACCTCTGGCCACTCACATGAAGCGCTCGACTTCGATAGCTCGGCATGCTACTGTGAGAATCGCCTGCGTAGCGCCTCGTCCGCGAGTCGTTCCGCCGACGCGATCACTCAACTCTGCGCCATCTCAAGTGGGGGATACTCAGCTGCATGGGATCGGGAGACGCCACTTTCTGATGGATATCATGGGAGTCTTGTCCAAGTGAGTTGTTATTGCATGCTTGGTCATCTTCCAACTGTCTGTGACGAGTGACTCATTCGGCGTCATTGCGATCCTGGACAGCCCTGCCGAGACAGTGAGATCCCTCTCTGAAGCGAAACACCAAGTCGAAGAGATGCAACAGGAGCTCAAAGATGCCAAGGAACGGTCCCAGAGTGAGTTTCAATCCCGTATCCAATACTTGTTCCTACGGCGTGCTCAGACCCGTCATTTTCGAAAACCCCAGTCCCGGCTTCACACACGTTCTCTCCGCTTCCAGGGTTTTTCGATCGTCCAAACGAGATCAAAGCGATCGAGCGTGCGCTTGGATCGATCCCTTCGTTCACCGTCCTCTTCGGGGCCAGTTCAGTCGGCAAAACGGCTCTCCTGCGTCAAGTGCTCTCGAATTCGGATCGTTACCATGTCCTGCATTTCGACTTGCGCATCGCAGGTTTTGCAGACCTCCCGTCGTTGTACTTCTCGCTCGCGCAGCAGCTAGAATCGTACTTTGCCGTCTTGCCGGAACAAATGGGCGCCGAGTGGGGCTGGGACATCTTTGAGAAAGAATCGTGGGCGTTCAAGGCAAGTTCAAGCTACGAGAATCGCTTCGTGCAAGTCTCAGCAAGACTGACTCGAAAACAAAAATGCACGTTTGCGCGGTTTTTTAGCACGATCGCCTCGAAGTAGCGAAGCGGGTCGAGAACGGCGGTCAAGTCAAGACGAGCGACATTGCGAGACTCATGGAGATGCTGCAGTCTTCACTGCTGACCTACTGGGAGTACGTCGCTAGTCATCGCCGTCCTCCCGACCTGATGTGAAGATGTTGACGCACGGCTGCGGGTGACAGTTTCAAGCCTATGCTCGAAGCGGATAGGAAAAGGCTCGAAGAGGAAAAGAAGAACCCCGCGAAGCAGGACAATGCGGCTCAAACGCTTGCGACTCCGCCTCCAGAATCACCTGTCAATGGCGCGCGCGATCCTGCGGAAGCGCGAGTGCAAGCCACGGCGGTACCGAAGCCTGACCAGAGCAACAAAACGCTGCACGAGGCAAGAAGCCTCGGTGATAAGCTCGAAAGCACCTCGAAGCCAAAAGCGGATGACAACCTTTCTAAGGAAGACCGCAAACCACGTAACAAGAAAATCCCGGTCATCTTTTTTGACGAAGTGAGCCGGTTGCCTTAGGTAGATCAAGCAGTCAGCAGTAGCTAACCGTAAATCGAGTCACTCTAGGCTCACAAGCTCCCAGCTCTGATTCAAGCTGACGAGTAAGTACACAAACTCCTCGTCTCGCTGTTCGAATCCTTCTTGAACTCACTTTCAATATTCAATACAACGCAGTGCGATGAAGGCGATTCTCGATTCATTGATTGTACTCACGAAGCAAGATCGTCTTGCCCATACGATGCTGGCAACGAGCGATCCCTTCTTCATGTGAGGCAACAACATCCTCGAATCCTTCGATTATCCGGACTGTTCCTCACCTTACTCTAATTGCAGGACTTGGTTACGAGCATGGAACACTGCTCAACATTGTCAGATCATTTCTGTTGGTGACTGCTCGAAGGCGGAAGCGAAGCGCTTCTTCGAACATGCGCTTGTGGAGCAAGTGCCAGAGAAGATGAGGTCCCGGTATAACTTCGAGGAGCTTTATCAAGCCTTCGGCGGTAAATTCGCCCATTTATCTGACTATAGTACGTCCAAGATGTGAACTACATTTCACTATGATTGGCCTTATCCTGACTCTGAGTCTGCTCGTGGTTATAGCGACAGAATTCGTCAACAACGGTGGCGACTTGCCAATCCTCAATTCCTCCCACTTCCTTCAAGCCCATGCTCTGCTCAACCTCCAGCTCATCCACGCCCGTCCATCGGAGCACTCGAATGCGGATGGCGCAGGCTCGAATACATCTGCGTCTGGCTTCCGGATCTATTCCCCGCTGCGAAAGTCGGTACCGGCCCCGGTCGAGTCAGACTCGGCAGAATTTTCGGTTCAGGATCTCCTGACCGTCATGAGCCGGTTGGCACCAGGCAAACGAGATGCGCTACCTTACTTTGCGCTTTGTCGCGAACTAGGCGCAACTGTCGTCGATGGACTCGTCAAAGCGAGGATCCTCGAATTGAGATGGAGTACAACGGTGACGGAGGAAGGAGAGCCCACGAGTGTGCTCGACACGAAGAGAGAGAAGACTGCGGGTGCTGTAGTCGTTCCGGTGACACCGATTATTCGGTTCGCTATGGGACGAGTGCTGGAAGAATGGAAAGACGAGCTCAAGTCGCGTGATTGATGCGGCATCTTCTGACTCTTCCATCGTTTATAGTATTTGTGTTACTTGTTGTTGCACTGCATATTCCTTGCCTGAATTCCATGCTGTAACATGTTCGACCCTGTCCGTTCGCTAATCCATCCCTTCCATCTATGCAGAATGTGTCTCTCCTCCTCAGACTGCCGATGCGTTGACTCCCACCTCTCTCCATAGGTCGAGTACGCGTTCGTCGTTGCGCGATGCAGCTCGAGCGACGAATCGAAGCATCCAAAACCGCCCTCATTTCGAGCACGTGTCGTCGGCACGCTATGAAAGCTGCGAGGTCGGCTCAGCCTGGTCGACAGACGGAGTGTCGCTTTGCTCGTAGCGCGTCTGAGCATTCCCGCAGTGCTCCGCTTCGTCTCATCTTTTCTCTCCCATTGAGCATTCGATCCTCCTGCCTTCGTCGCTAAATTGGACATGTTGAACTCTTGTTTCTCGCTGCCGAAACCTCCTCTCCAGCTGCGCTTGTTCCGCTCGTTGGACGTTTGAAGGGTCTCCACAGCGTCTACAGCGGGACCTTCAAGGAGAAGATCAAGTAAAGCATTGCGAGTTTCCCGATAAGACGACAAGTCGGATCCGGTCGGACCTCGTGCTTGCAACCGTCTAGTAATCGACGGTCTCATTTGATCTTGACGCGATCCATTCGACGGTTTTGACGGAGACTTGGAGGGTCTCAGGGGAGGCGAGGAAGTGACAAAATCATTTGTATCTGTGCGCTGGCCTTTTGCGCTCAAACCCGAGGACAACGTTTTCTGCAAGTGGAGGGCGTTCATTCCGTCCCGCCTCGGAATCAAGGCGGTGAAGGATGAACTCGAATCGAATGGCGGATCGACGGATAGTGGGCTCGTCAAGTCTTGAGCGGATCCCTGGGAAAGTTTGCTCGGAGCTTTTGTACGCTCATACGAGTGCCCACGTTCAACGGAAGGAGGATCGGATTGGTGGCTACGTGTATGACTTTGTTTGTGATCTATGCGTGGTATGACGGATCCGCAGGCGACTACTTCTTTCTCTGGTTTCCGCACAAACAAGCTCGGAGGTTAAGGTCAGGCTGTTTAGGCATGAGAGCATGGGCGGGCTCACCTTTCGCTTTGATGTTTGTGGCAGTCGAGGATCCGGAAAAGTCGTGTGCGGTGACGGCAAGGACGAGCGGAGCAGGTTTGCGCCGCGCACCAGCCCGAACGTTGGCAGACGCCACCGGTCTCAAAGGCGTATGCCCGGTGCTGAACCGATCACTGTCCGTAGTAACGGGTCGTCGGGTTTGCCGCTGTATGTCTCGCGGATTATCGACGCCGGTACCGAATACATTGTGTCGGCTTGAAGGTGCGGCGTCCGAGCCTGAAGGTTGCGAAGAAGGAGTATCTCCAAGCTTGCCGGATCTGGCCTTTCCTACCCGACTCATGTTCCTGCTCCAGATCTGACGCAAAGCAGTTGAGGGGCTCCGATAAACTTTGGCTGATATCGGAGTCGCAGCGAGGTGTGAGTTTTGTTGCCGCTTCGCAGCGGACGAGGTGGACCGGCTCGCAATCTGGTGTCCGGTTACCGTCTTTTGATACTCGGCAGATTCAAGTAGTGTGTGAAGTAGGGGGAACTGGGAGCGGGGAAGCGGGACGCCGGATTCATGGGAAGACGAGCACAACCCCTCGGCGATATACAGCGTAGCCATCTCGAGGTCGAGGAAGCTAGCGTGCTGGGACAATGGGTTGGTAATGCGTAGAGAAAGCAAAGCTGCACAAGGAAGCACCATGCAGAAAGACCGGTCCGGATGCCGCCGAGAGGAGCTCAGGCCCCCAAGACGGACGCTCTCGAGCCTCTCTGCTCTCGGACCCTGCAATTTCCAAAGGCACACAGTGAGTAGCCTTAGAGGGAGCCAAAATGCTTGAATAGGAACTACAACAGCGAAGAAACAAATGAAGCCTACAAAACATATCAATAATTTAGTCGAAACACGGTATACAAGCAAGCTCGGACGCTCAAACCGGACGAATGTGCTGGTCGACGCGGGCGGCGGACTGTGCAACTCCAATTGTCGCGCCTGAATCCAGATTGCTAGCGGATTTTCGATGACTCGAAATCGAGCCCTCTTCGTCCCGGACCCTGGGTTCATGCTTGCTCTGCGTCTTGCCCCGATTCTCGTCTCTCCTCTCCTCGTCCTCTTCGTCATCATCATCATCATCGTCATCATCATCATCGTCGTCTTCTGTGTATTCCGTCCACTCGGAGCCGGTGCCGGAGATGCCTGTCTCGACATCTCTCGTATCTTGGGTCCATTGACCGACTTGTGAAGGTGCGGTCTCTTCGCCAGAGACGGCAAACACGTGCGCAGACCGACCGTACTGAGCCGAAGTCGTCGTGTCCGCGTTGATCGACGATCTCTTCTTCGTCCCGGCCTGGTTTGTATTCGTAGAGGGCAGGTCGACTTCGGCTCCGATTGTCCAGCGTGTCGTCGTTTTGATCGGCCCAGCGTAATGTTCTGCGAAACCGAGCAACAGCCTCGTCAGACTAGGATTGTTGAGCGAGAGCATGGGAAGACTTACTGTTGCCATACAGAATCCACGCAAGCGATGCGAGCAATGACACGCCCACCCAAACGGCCGCAGCATATGAAGCGGTCACTGCAGAGAACTGGATCAGTCGGGGAAGACCTGCGAGAGAGAGCGGATCTTGCTGGGCTTACGGGAAGTGACGGGGTAGCCCGTGGGCAGGCACACCATGACGATAAAGACACAACAAAACAATGCGGCTGCAAACGCACAAGGTCTGCTGGCGCGGCGGAGAGTCCACTGGGCTCTGCCATCGCCTCGGAGCACGTCTTTCGGGCAGAATAAATAGATCGTGATGGGAATTGACCACGAGAGAACGACCGAAATTCCTGCGCCTTCGAGGAGCGTTGTCGCAAAAATGTGAGAGTCGATGGCGAGGAAGAGAAGAGTCGGAACTGCGATGGCGATCGTCACCCAGATTGCCGGTAAAGGTTGCTTGTGATCTGAGCTGAGTCGCCGGAAAAACGCCGAAAATGGCAGGGCGGATTCGCGTGCCAATGCCCAGATGAAACGGCTCGTCGCAAGGAGTTGCGCCACATTCTGGAAGACGAGCGAAATGAGAACGAGGACAAGGACCATCACGGTGTATCGACGCGGAAGCGAATTGTCGATGAGCGCGATCGAAGCTTGCAGATCCGGTCGAAGTCCAACCGGGTCGACAGTCTGGATTCGGGTGCTGCATCAGCTTCCGCGATTGCGTGAATCGAGCCAGAGAACAGACCTACAGCGAGGAGGACGCAGATAGAGACCCAACCCATCAGGTAGGTCGCGGCAACACTCCAAAACATGGCCAAGGGGACTGTGCGTGACGGTCTGATCGTATCTTCAGCCATGTGAGCAGACGCCTCCATACCGGTCGCGACACACGTCAGAACCCAACCTGTCGAGAGACTGATGAGCCAACAGCGGATGCTCGGAACTGAGAGATTCCTCCTCTTACCCAGCATGTAAACGTAACCTTTACTTTCGAAACCTGTCGTGTTGAAGTAGCTAGTGAATACGTAGGTAGCCGTTCTATAGCGAGGGACAGATCGTCAGATACGCTGCTACCGTTGGAATGCATCCTCACAAGAATCGCTTACCTGACTTTCGTCGAGTGCACGAGAAGCGTCACATTGATGATCACAAATGCGACCATGATGAACCAGCCTCCACAGCGCCACAGCCATGGCGAACGAGACAGCTTCGACGAGTTGACCAGTGCCGCGAAAATGCAGATCGCCTATTCGTGCATGTCACGAAAGGATCAGTGGTCTTGGCAGCAGACAGGCAAGAGGTGTGCTAGGTCCGGAAAAAAGCGTACCCAACATATCGCTACTGTCACCCAGAAGGAATACTCCTTGCTGGTGAAAATAGCAACGACGCCAAGCAGATTGTGGGCGAGCTGCCAGGTAATGATGATCTACACATCAAAGACATCCAAGCACATCAGCAAGCGCTTCTCGAAATGCAAGGTGTGTAGGGACGTACTTGAAGCAGTATATGGCTGCACAGGAGGAAACTTCCGGTCATCCAACTCAGATACCGCGCCCATGGGTCGAGGCTTTTGAGGCTGCGGCTCAGCCTGAACACCCATGTGAACATGGCTCCGGCAACAGGCCAGGTCGACACCATCTCGCCGAGAACCGCAGCGATCGCACACATGAACAAGCCCGAAAGTGGCCATGCGACGGCGTACATGCTCCCTCCTCCGGTCTGAAGCGCCGTAAGGACACCCAGGACAGTTCCTGTCACACGACAATCCGAGGTCAGATTTGAAGCGGCGGCAATAGACCGACTCTTGCCCGCGCTCAACGTACCTGGCAAACCCCCAATATTGCATAGCGAAATGCCGAAACTAGCCCAGAAATCGTAATCTCGTAGCAGTTCCTCTTCGAATCCTAGCGCAGCCAACCGTTTCTTGTCTGGATTTTTACGCGTCGTGAACGAACTCTTCCAACTTCGGATCGTCGCGGTCGGGTCGAACCCATGACCGCCGCCGCCACCGCTCGAAGTGCCACCACTCGCGACGCCCGTCTCTTTCTCGTCTCCGACGGTCGAGACTCGATCGAGCGTCGAAAAAACAGGACGCCGACCCTCTGCGGGCGACAACAGGGTAGGGGGTTGGTCTGACAGGGTCGAGGGCGTTTCGAGAGAAGCGGAATGTGCGAGTTGTGGGGCGTAAGTCGTCAGAAGGGGCGGACTTCCAGGAGAGGCCGTGCGAGACAGCGTTGTATGTATCGAGGGCGAGAAAGACAAGGTCGGGACGTCGCTGCCGTTCGAAGAATGTATTCGCGCAGGCGAGGGTCGTTTCAGGATCGAATGCAGCGTGCGTGGCGACGCAGGGGGCGGACTCGATTGAGACGCTGTGGAAGAAGATGTCGCAACCGGTGCGGGGGTCTGCAGAGGTGGTGGCGCAGGAGGAGGAGTCGGGCGGAAGTCGTCGGCATTAGGATGGCCCGGAGTGGGACTGGCCATTCGCGCGAACGAGTTAATCCCTTCTGCCGTGCTCAGGCTCGAACCGTCCGAGTCACCGGACTCGTCCTCGTCGTCTCGATCCGACTCGTCCTGGTCGAGACTCCGACGGCGGCGGTTCGGATGCGAGCGAGTCGCGTGAACGGTGTCGAGTTCAACAGTCCACTCCCTCGCTCGACCTTTGCCCTTGCTGTCGCGTGTACCGAGGCCCGAGTCCGTCTCGCGCGTGCCGTACAGCTTGTCGCGCGCGAGCGAGTCCATCGTCCACACATTTCGCTTATCATTTCTCCGCGTTTTCGCCTCATTCGGCTGCGCAAGAGCGTCCAAATCCTCGAGGCTCGTTCGCGAGGTCGACTGGTGCAGTTGCGGCGGCTCTATTGGATGCTGTTCGAGGTGTATCGCCATCGGCAAAGCGAGGCGATCTTGCGGGTGGTTCGAGGATAAGGTTGCAATTGAAGCCAAGACCGTGGGGCAATGCGCAGCGGCGATCGAGACTCTTGAAATACGCGTAGGGTCGAGTCTCTATGATAGCGAACGTCTCAAAAGTCGACTGTCGAAGTTGCTGCAGTCTCTGCTTTGCGGATTTCGGGATTCGAAGTCGAGTTCTACGGAGAGACACGGTCAAATGCGATACTCGCCGAATTCTAGGCCTCTATCCGCATTTTCCTGTTTGAATCCGCAGTCGGAAACCTCAATCTTCACCCTAATTATAAACAGCGAAACCGACGGGTAACCGTCACGGCCCGCTCTCCCATAAGACCCCATACCACGGAAAATGTGACAATAGCCGGAATAGATTCATCATCGGAAAGCTTATTTTTGTTTCGAAGGGGGGGGAGGGGTTCTGACTTTTCCGAGAAGACGGGAAGAACCGTGCCAGAGACTGAGAGAGAAGGGGAGTAGAGCAAGACGCAATTGAGACTGGAGACGATCAGCGTCAAGACGCTGTCACTCTAGTCGCGTGCATCCCTCTCTCGCTCGGGACTCCTGCTCCTGCGAGGACTCGGCGAGCGCCTCGGGAGGGATCCATCGCGGTCGTCGCGGCGAACAGGGGAAGGGCTCCTCGTGCGACGGCTCGAACCTCGGTCATCGTAGTCGCGACGGGGAGGATAGTCGTCGCGGCGCGAGTAACCGCGGTCAGAGGCACGGTCGTCGTAACGGGAAGAAGAGGCGCGGGGAGGGCCAGCGGAAGCCTAGATGCAGATACAGACCGTCAGTTCTGACTGGCCAGTTTACAAACAACCTCGCTGTGAAGAGGACCTACGTCTTCGGCCACGTTGACCACAACACCGTTGAGCTCAGACTCGTTCAGCCTGCGGACAGCCTCGTCGGCGTCGCCGCGAAGAGCGTACTCGATGTAGCTGCGAACGATTGCGGGTCAGTTACAATCATCAAGAATCGACTCGCGACTGCGAGATCGAGAGAGCGGTGCAGAGATTGTTGCTCACCCGACGGTAGGGTCACGGCGGTCGACATCCGAGAAAGCGCAGTTTCCGACTTGACGAGCAAAGTCCTTGAGGTCCTATCGACAGGAACGAGCGGAGAAGGAAAGAGGGACAAAGATGGATCGGTTCCGAGCAGGACGGCGCTAGAGTTAGTTGATGATCCTCCAGGCGGCATATCAAGTTCCTCCAAATGTCGAATAATCGCGGGATCGCGCGAGACCTCCTGTTCGAGCGACCGCACGACCGAGACCACACGCCACCTAGCGACGACGATTCTACACGCGCGAGCTCGCCTCCAAATCGCCGCTCCTCCCGATCCTTTACGCTGGTCCTTGAGACGTGCGATGGGGCAAATCCTCCTAGGCTCTCAGCGCTCCCGCGAACGGCGAATCCCCTCGCAGCTCTGGCTGACGGCGAGCCGACGCAATGGCAGACCCGTGTACAGCCGAGGCCAAAACGGAAGCCGGGGTGTCACGTCAATCACAAGCGAGACATCGCTATGAGGTGTTCATGTCTGTTGCCAGGTGAATCACACGATGGACCGATGTCGAACGAGACTCGCAAACGCGCGTCGAGAGCGTAGCAGAGCATGAGCCAAGCGCGATACAGGGGAATCGACGACTTACTTGCCAGCTGGTACCTTCGCGAAGGTTCGAGACGACGAGCCTGTAGCCCGTTCCACCGCGTGCGACGGGGCGGGGAGGAGGAGGACGGTCGAAGCCACGGTCGAAGCCGCGATCGTAACCTCGGTCAAAGTCTCCGCCGAAACGGGGAGGGGGAGGACCACGACTGACATCAAGCCGGACGTCAGTTCCGTGACTCGTTCTGAACGGTGATTATCCGCCTAGCGTGACATACCGGTCATCGCGCTCGCGAGGGGGCTTGGCGAACTCGACAAGAAGACTGCCGGAGACACAAGACTAAAGTCAGTACGAGGCCTGAAGAGTATTCGCGCGCAGGTTTTCACTGACCGTTCGCCCATGAAGTCCTTGTTTCCAAGCTCCTGCACAGCTTGCTCGGCATCCTGAAGAGAACAATCGAGCGAGTTGAGTACATGCGTCGCCAAACATAGGTTTGGTGCAACGAGACGAGCGGAGACTGACGCTGAGGCGGTCGTACTCGATGAAGGCAAATCCGTTCATGAGACGGATGTCGACGAGCCTGCCGAGACTGGCAAAGTGCTCCTCGAGGTCGCGCTTGACTGCATCGGGAGGAATGCGTCCAACGTAAAGACGACGTCCAGACACTGCACGGGGACGACGGACGACAGCGCACATCAGTCAGTACTGTTCATCAGACACTTGAGCAGCGTGCGCAACAGCTCACTGTTCAGGTGGGTGTGAAGTGGAGAGAGAGCAGATCGCGCGCGCGCAACGTCCGACGGCGACCGGCGATCGCGCTCCTCTGCGCCTCTCGTTTCGTACGTCAAGCCGCGCCTCCGGCGCTGAGGTCTGTTAACACTTAGCCACATCTCGCGCGGTTGTCGCCTCGTTGAGCTTATGCACATGCAGAAATATCGTTACTCGCCCTCGTTCATTCCGGATGCAGGAGAATACCAGATAGATTACTGTTGTACAATGAGTACCTCGAATGTAGCGAGTCTGTCTAGAACGTGAGGAAATGCAAGTCTATCGCGGCAGGAAACCGCTGAACCGTTCAAAACACCCAAAAAATAAAAACCCCCAAATCAACGCCCGTAGCCTACGATAGTTCTTTCATGCTGCCGGATCCATTGGAACGAGGAGCCATGACAAAACCGAGATAAGTCGTAGACCTGAAGATTCGGAGAACCAGGTTAGAAACTAGCTTGGACAATACGCGAAGCTCAAAAAGGTCCGTACCCGTTGTCACTCCGAACGCGACTGCCGAGCTTGACGCAAACACGATGCCAGCCGAGCACATGCCTCCGAGGAAGACGGAGAACACGGCGATCAGCCGATGGTCTCGAGATTTGACGAGTTTGGGCACGAGCAGTTTTGGGTCGTTCAGGAGTTCGACCCAGACGGTTGTCAGCACGACTGCAGTTCCGAATTGAGCTGCAGGACAAGGAAGCCATGATCCAGTATCAGCACTAGGCCTCGAGGAATCGGCATGTTGGCCACTCACAGTTGATACGCTAAACACAGAGCGTTGCAAGGCGAGTCACAATGTCAGCAGCTATCAACGCAAGACGGACGAGGAAGAGATTTATACCTTCGAGACGATACCCTATTTGGTACCAGACATGTGTCAGTTCGGAATGGCTCATGCCGCAGTGAGCTGTGATCATAAGCAACTCACCTGCAAACCGAGACTGGCACTCGCAAATCCAAGCGCGGCCATTCCCAACGCGTCTTGCCAACCCGCCTCAGTCCGGAACCTGACAGGAAGAACCAGGATCAGTACCATTCAAGAGGGAGAAAGACGGTAATCCCGCTAGGACTTGAGACTCGAGAAACTCACTCTGCGATACTCGGGCCCGCACTGAAATGTGCGCACAAACTCGCTGCCATAGTCAAGAGCGCCATGATGAACGTTGCCGTCATGATCCACCATCTCCTCCTCGGTCCAACCTTGTCGCCAATCCTTCCGATCGACGTCCCGACGAGGAATGACAGGAGTGAGGTCAAGGCTTGTTGGTCCGCTTTGTGAAATGTCGTATCTCTTGGGGACGATGCGAACAATCTCGCAACCGCGAGAGACAGCTGTACGAGACCTCCAGCTTCAAGACGTGAAAGAGAGGTTCAGATGGCGCAATCCAATTTAAGGGCTTGGCAGTCGCGAAGGCGAGGTGGAAGTAAACATACTCTGGAATCCACACCACAGGTAGCATGCGAGGAAGGTAGGTGCCGACGTGAACCCAGTCAGGAAGCAGTAGCCGGTCAGTTGCAAGAGCGTCTGGCCCTGGTCGATATTCGCGGTCAGGAAGCTGCGAGGGTGAACCCGTGATTGCTGCATCGCTGTCGTCGCGTGCGACATTCCACTGTTCGCAGTTGACCCTTTGTCGACCCCTGAAGGTCCACCGTTCGCGATCGTTGAAGTAGACGCAGATGCGCTCATCATGGGCAAAGGCGTTCGAGCGGGCTGGCGACGGCAAACAGTCGAGTAATGTGTGGGTGCGCGATCGGCTGTGAGTACGGAGAGTGTTGTGCAGTGGCAGCGATAAGAGGTGGAGATGCAGGAGAGATGGGAAGCTAAAGCGCGGCTATCTAGATCTCCGCGCCGCTCCCGTCGGACGACTCATTTCGCGGCACGGTCCGGTTGCCGCAATTTTCTCGCGAGCAGCCTGCACTCTCCCTTAATTGTGAATGACGCTGCTATGAGGAGTCAAGCTATCTTAGTATACATGTCCGAGGGCGCAACAATCGCTTTTCAAAACCCCTGTCGCGCCATCCTGAAAAAACGTCGTTCGCGACAACTGTCACTTCTGTTGAACCAGACATGGCTGCATTTCATCGGCATAGGTTGTGGATTTTTATCGGATTTAATCCCATTCGTCATCGCTCTCTTCTTCTTCATCACTGTCTCCCATGTTTCCTTTCCTTTGACTGAGCGCGGCGGCCAAAGCGCTCGCCAAATCTCCTCCTCCGGCATCGTCGCCTCCCGCAGTACCACTCGTAGCCGTGGCCGCTGCTGCAGTTCCAGCCGCCGCTGCACCACCGCTGGCGACTCCGAGGGCCACGAGGGAGCGATCCGTCTCGATCGCCGTCTTGTCCGTCTGGTTGCTCGCACGAAAGGAACCTCACATCGTCAGCTCGTTCACGTTGAGGTAATGCCTCGAAGTGTACCCAGGCCATCAGGCGGAAAGTCATGCTTACCTTTTTGAGATTTCCAACTCCCATTCCCTGGATACTAGCGAGGAGGTTCGACCTTCCGTCTTGAGCAGGAGGCACGACGGCGCTTGTGACAGGGGGCGGAGGCGGTGGAGGAGCACCAGCAGGACGTCCGGGAGGAGGAGGAGGAGGGGGTGCACCTGAGCAAATAATGATTTAGCTGTTGATAAGCCGAACAACAGCATTAGATTAATCGTCAACCAACCTGGAGCGCCTCGGGCTGGCGGAGGCGGCGGTGGGGGCGGTACTGTGACACAAAAAAAGAGACGGTGAGCAGACACGAGCGAGTCCGAGTTGATGTGTACATACCTGATCCGCGGGCTGGTGGTGGCGGTGGAGGAGGCGGCACAGCTGAACCTCTCGCAGGGGGAGCTGGCGGAGGCGGTGGCGGAGGCGGCACGTTGCCTCGAGCGGGAGGAGGTGGAGGGGGAGCGACAGAGTTTCGAGAAGCGGGAGCCGGAGGAGGTTTCCGTTTCACGGCGTGACCGCCCGGAGCCCGGCTTGGCGGAGCAGGGGGCGGAACTCGCTTTGACGAAGGCGGAGGAGGCGGAGCCGGAGCGCGGCCCGGTGTCACGGTTCGCGGAGCAAAGGCAGGACCTGTGGTCTCTGCGGGCGGAGGAGGTGCGGCATTCGGTCCGCCTGAACCCTCGACGTAGTTGCGAATGAAGGTTTCGTTCTTGAGAATTTGGGTCTGCAGACTCGAAAATGACGGAATGAGCGTCTCGATAGTGGACATGAGTTAAGTGGCCTACTGACGCGACTGATTCCCTGACTCTCGAGCTGGCTGAGCAGTCTTTCCCAGCTCGGGTCGATGTTGTTGCTCGTGAACCCTTTCTCCGAGTCGAAACCCATATGCGCCACGTGATTGAACCCGGTCGGAGCGCCAATCATGCTCTTGTCGATTCCGCCCTTCTTCTTCTTGCTCTTGGACGGCGACTTGATTGTCGCGGTGGATCCGCCGCCGGATGACTGCGAGTATTTGGCGGCGTACTTGTGACGGTTCGCCACCTTTTTGAACAGTTCCGACGCCTCAGACTCTGAGGAGAATGCAAGTCCGATCATACAGTCCTATAAATCCCGCAAGTGAGGGGTCAGCGAACAATTCGTCATTCGGGAGTGAGAAACAGAAGAAGCTCACATCGGAAGGGAAGGTGTGGAAGAACGTGCGATCTTGATAGTACGGCATGTCTTCGACGATCCCATGCTGCCAAATGTTACCGCGCGTGCCCTGCGTGACCACGACGATCAGATCAAGGGAACACGAAAATCCAGGAAAGGGAAGGGGGACACTTGCGGCGAGATCGATCACTTTGAGCCACCCACCCCCTTGGCCCCAGCCAAACACGATCGCGCCCGAGATGCCCGAGTAGCTCCACTTGGCGGGGTCGGGGTAGGCATAGTAGACGCGGCCGATCGCAGCGGCATGGATCTTGTCGCCTGATCCGATCGGACCGTGCTTTTTGATGAGCGCTTTTTCCGACGAAGTCAGAGTCGAGGTCGATGGCATTGCTCGAGATTAGGATATCGAGTCCAGTACTGTACAGGAGAATGGGAATCAGTCTCGGTGGGGTCGTGGGAGTGAGACTTGCGTCGAGCTAGCAAGATGTGCATCTTCTTCTATTCGAGCACAGGGTGCAAGACTTACACCGCTAGCGAGCGAGGAAGCGAGTGATGCAGACGGCGGCTGCAAGCGAGAGCTGGGCGGTGCTGCGAACCGATTCGAGCCTACAAGGGACGTGCAGACGCAGTGATCGAGGGCGGGAGATGAGCCGTTCCTGACGACTGTCGAAGTGTTGTTTGGGAGCTGTGATTGTTGGAAGCGAGAGCGAGGAGGGCGAACGAGTCGGCGATGACGAGCGAGTGTCAAGCTGTGCGCAAGGGCAAGGTGTTTGCGGGGCAGATTCCTCGGCGCTGCGCTGTCCTTGATGGGGTCCAGGGAGACGCACCGAGGTTGTGGGACAGAACGTTCCGTCACTGGCCTTCGTTGGTGTCGACGTCGGCGTCGATCACTTTGAAATCGATTGTCCAAGTCGGTCACCGCACCTTCCCTCTCTCCGAACCTGCTATCCTCTCCGCCCTATCTATGGATCAACTAGTGCGTGACAAATGACTCGGAACCGAGGAATGGACTGCGTCTATGAGGGAGTCGCTCGAATGGACTGCGCATTCGGACTCGCAACCGTTCCACCTCATCGCGTCGTCTCGCTCGAAGGACTGTCCCGCTGACCGTCTTGTTTGTGCCATGCTCTCGACAGTCTGAATCTCAAATCGCCGAAGTACGCTCGACATCCCGCCTTGTGTTGCGCGACACGTCCCCACGCGTCTCGAACTCACTGACTTGTCCTCTCTCTAGTTCAAAGAGGCCTTCTCGCTCTTCGACAAAGGTGCGTCTATCTTCTCCGATGCCACTGTGCTACTCCATCCGGAGAAATATAATACTGACGCTCGCGTCTCTCCCGCACGCGCTCACTTTTACCACCTCCCTCGTTTCCTCATACACCTGCCTTCTGCTGCCCATACTAGATGGAGATGGCACCATCACGACCCGCGAACTCGGTACCGTCATGCGCTCGCTCGGCCAGAACCCTACCGAGGCAGAGCTGCAAGACATGATCAACGAGGTCGATGCCGACGGCAACGGCCAAATCGATTTCCCGGAGTTCCTGACCATGATGGCCCGCAAGATGAAGGACACGGATTCGGAAGAGGAGGTCAAGGAGGCGTTCAAGGTGTTTGACAAGGACGGCAACGGCTTCATCAGTGCGGCAGAACTGAGGCACGTTATGACCAACCTGGGTGAGCTCGCAATCTCGTTTTCCCGACAGCTTGACACGCTGCTTACTCGGATCGTGTTGATCTCCAGGCGAGAAACTTTCCGAGAACGAGGTCGAGGAGATGATCCGCGAAGCCGATGTTGACGGAGATGGCCAGATCAACTATGACGAGTGCGTTTTCATTCGTTCCGTGACTACGACCTCTTGCTGATTCCGTGGTTGCGCTCTGCTGCTGCTGCGGACCTCCAGATTCGTCAAGGTATGTCTTTTTAGAATGGTCACGAGAGCCGTCCTCCTTGCAGAACTGACCGATTTACCCGTGCTTGTACCAGATGATGATGTCCAAGTAGATCGTCTGTATTTTGCCCCCAACGCCTACTCTGTTTGCAATATCCGTCCGTCTCCCAAAGTAGTCAATTGAAGTCTAATTGCTCCTGCCCTTCCGCGCGGTGATGGTCGAGCGCACCGTTCTCGTCCGCAATTGCGCACTGCTCGCCGCTGTCTTGCCTCACTTGCAAAGCACCGCTTCTCGTCCGGCGGTGAAGCCGCCCAGAAGCTGAACCCCCACTCGAGCGCTCGCGCTAGCGTGTTTGTATTTCGCCGGTCGCTCAATTGTGTCCCCTGCTACACGGTGCACATCACATGGACTGGCCGCCTCCACCCATTGTTGCCGGCCCTATAGATCTTCCATGGCATTGAATGAGAGCGACCCGAACGCCGGCTCATTCAGGCAGCGCCGCGTGTGCATTCCGCTTACGTATCCGGGTGCTGGACTTTGCGGGTCGAAGCGTGGACCATCACCTCTCTTACTGTATTACCCTCTCTTGTCTTTTCATTGCTCACTGTAGCACTATACTCTTGTACTCCTCCCAGCCCTCAAGCCAGGAGAGGACATGCTACGATCACTCGCGCTGCTCCTTGCGCTCTCGAGTGCTTCGTACTCCCTCGCTCGACCCTCGATCTACTTTGACTCTGATCTATCGAGACGCAACAATGATGGCTCAGGGTCGTCTTCGGGACCGTCGGTCGAGATCAAGAACGGCACCGTTGAGGGTATTTCTCTAAAATCGTTCAACCAAGAAGGTCAGTTCCTGGTCTTGAGCTTGACTTGGGAATCGCCTCTCTCCTTACGAAACAAAGTTTTCCCGCTACAGCTTTTCTCGGTATTCCGTACGCTCAACCCCCTGTGGGAGATCTTCGGCTTAGGCGTCCACGAAGTCTCGAGAAAGGCTTCGAGAACGGAGTGTACAAGGCAGACGAGTACAGCGTGTTTGTGCGTCTATTCTCACACTCGCAACCCTCTGGCGAAACCTAACACGGTGACAACGACTTTCTCTAGTGCCCTGGATTTGGAGGAGACGAGATTGGCTACGAGCTTGGCGAGTAAGTCTTGTATATGCTTTACGTTCCCGACAACGATTTCACTAATTTGTGAATCCTCCGCAGAGACTGTCTCACGATCAATGTCGTCCGTCCTGCTGGTACAGCGGAGAATGCGAGCTTGCCCGTAGGCTTTTGGATCTATGGAGGTTCGTCGCTTCCCCCTTTCCTCCGCATAAATCCAGAATTAACTCACGCTGTGCGTACTTTCCTAGGCGGCTTCGCCATGGGAGGATCTGGAGACCGTAGGTACAACAGCACTTGGGTGGTTCAGCGCTCAGTCGAGATGGAGAAGCCCATTGTGAGCTTGATCCCTTCTCTGGGTCACAGTCTCCTGATCGAGCTGACTCGACCGCTCGCTCGGATCGACACGAAAAAGATTTTCGTCTCGGTGAACTACAGGGTTGCTGCGCTTGGATTCCTCGATTCTCCCGAGCTCAAGCGAGAGGGCAACGAAAACATGGGCCTGTACGATCAACGACTTGCGCTTCACTGGGTCCAAGAAAACATTGCCGCGTTCGGAGGTGATCCTACCAAAGTTACAATCTGGGGCGAGAGCGCTGGAGCCATGTCGGTATCGGCTCACCTGTTGGGCTACGGCCTCAACTCGACCGAGCTCTTCCGAGGTGCAATCCTCGAATCCGGTGGACCTACGACGGTGCGTCTCGCTTCCTGTGCTGTGTGGTTCACAGGTCTTGTCGCTTACTCTGTATACTGCTCGTCGCTTGTCAGGAAAACTTCAAGACGCTCAATGATACGGCGCCGATGTACGCTGAGATTCTCGACAAAACGGGTTGCTCCTCCCATTCGTCCGAGTCCGGTCAGCTTGAGTGCCTCCGAAATCTCGATTTCGACAAATTCAATTCTTCTGTCGCTGCAACGAGCTGGATGCCCGCTATTGATGGCGAGTTGGTGCCGATGGCGCCTACTCAGCAAGTCGACGGTTCGACGTTTGTCAAGGTTCCGCTTCTGATTGGTGCGAACGTGAGCTACCCCATCTTGTCTATCTTTGCTCGAGATGTGACACTCAGCTTCTTCTTCTCTTACTGCATGGCAAAGACCGACGAAGGAACCGCTTTCGGGAGTAGGGGACTCAACAACACGGCCGATATTGTGGCGGCTTACTCGGCTCGATACCCATACATGCTCAACTCGAGTGTCGAACATCTCGTGTCTCTCTACTCCGAGGAACCCTCTGCCGGAAGCCCGTACAATACGGGAGACGGTGTCCTCGCCACGGGTCTCGCAGACAAAGTGATTTTCGTGCTCATGCTACTTGCGATACGTGACTGACCCAGACTGCCACGTTCCAGCGCTCGTGCTCGATTGGCGGAGACACTTCAATGATTGCACCTCGTCGCTACCTTGCTGAGAATGCAGCAAAGTTCTCTCCTGTGTACTCTTACCGTTTCGACACGGTGCCTCAAAACGCGACCATTGATATCGGCGTCAGTCCTTCTCTCGATCCCAAACGACTTGCCTGTACTGACCCACGACATACTTCCTCCATATTGAATTTCAGATCACTCACTTTCAGGTTTGTCACGTTCACGGTTGTCGAGAGAGATTCGTTTTTGATTGATTCGTGTTGTAAATGCGTCGGCAGGAAGTGGCATATGTTTTCAGCAACCCTCTCAAGACTCAGAATCCTCTCGGAACGCGTCCTGGTGACGCCGAACTCGCCAAGCTCATGACCTCGCAATGGGTCTCGTTCATCCACGATCTCAACCCGAACAACAATGGCGGTAAGATTGCAGCGGTTTCCTCCTCGCAGCTTGAGCCTGAGTAAGAAGCTGAACCTCAGTATTTCCGTATCCAGTTGACAACAGTATCGAATGGCCGAACTACCAAGAGCGCCCTGAGAACTTCGTGTTCCGTCGAAACGGCAGTTTTGTCGAATCGGACGATTTCCGCAAGGAGCAGATCAGTTACATCAACTCGCTCGGTTCGCAACTTCAACACTGAGCGGAAGAGCCGTTGGAGATTTAAATTCTCGCTCAAATAGTGATCGTAGCCTGCAATATTGAACTCCGCTCGGACCCCTTACCCGGACTGATTTGCCTCGCCAGTCTTCCCGCGATCATAGACTGGTCGTTAGAGTTTTTGATTTATCGTACAGCAATGGTACCTCATGTGGATGAGGGAGTCAGAGAAAGCTGAAGAAGCTCACGGGGCGGCTGTCTTTTAACACTATATTCTCGCTTGGCACCTTACTCTTCGACAAATCTCTCTCGTATTCCGCCTCGTAGGTCTCGACAGATCCGAATTCCGATTCATTTTTCACTTGTTGAGACAGCTACTGTGCTGGACGTTCTCTCAGCGTCCAAATTCACTCGCTACCGCATTGATGTATGCGATCCCTTCTTTACGATAAGTGTCGGGCTCGATCCAAGACCCGTTGCGACGGAAGACGATATTTTCAGGACTTTGTTGGTAGTTGGGCCATTCGACGCTACCTTCCACTGTGAAGTCCCAAGGAGGCGATCCTCATCAGCTCGATCAACAGACAGAACCGAGCGGTCAGATCGCGATGGACGTACCTCCGTTTTTGTTCGGGTCGAGATCGTGGATGAACGAGATCCATTGCGAAGTCATCAGACTGGCGAGTTCGACATCTCCGGGTCGGTTGCCGAGAGGGTTCTGAGTCTTGAGGGGGTTGCTGAAAACATAGGCAACTTCCTGAAAGTGCGAGGTCTGCGAAATTTTGGAATTTCGAGATCAGATCACCGGTCAAGCACCGATCTGATGAGATTTATGCTTACTCCGATGTTGATTGTCGCGTTCTGAGGGACTGTATCGAATCTGTAAGAATAGACGGGCGAATAACGAGAAGCAACCTCGGCGAGATAGCGTCGAGGCGCGGTCATTTGGATGTCTCCGTTGATCGAGAGGGAGCGCTTTCAAGCGAAACCTAGGTCTTAGCAACCGGTGCAGAGAAGCGATAGGAGGGGCACACATACCTTGTCTTGCAAGCCAGAAGGCAAAACGCCGTCACCCGTATTGTACGGGCAACCCTCTGAGGGCTCTTCAGAGTAGAGGGAAACCAAGGTCTTGGAAGTGTTGTGCGATAGCTTGACATAGTTGAGCGCGAGGGAATCAACCAATTCGTCGGTAGTGTTGATCCCTCGCAGTCCGAATGCAGTACCTTCGTCGGTCTAGCGAGCGTCGAACAATGTCGAGGTCAGCGACACAGCAGCTTGCATACAAGGCTGACGACTCACATTAGTACCGAGAAGGAGCGGCACTTTGACGAATTTCCCTTCCGCAAACTGCTCCGACGAAGGCTTTCGCAAGAGATCACCATCCACGACGGGGCGCCAGAAAGTGCCAGCCACGCTAGAGTTGAACTTGTCGAAATCCAGGTTGCGGAGACACTGCAGTTGAGTCGAATCGTCACCGTCGGAACAGCCGGCTTTCTCGAGGATCATCGAGTAGGTGACGGATTGGTTGAAGGGCGAGTAGGTGCTCGAGGCGTTGTTGGTGTAGTACAATGGGTTGGCGCCACTTTCGAGGATTGCTCCGCGGAACAGATCCGTCTCGTTGAGACCGTACCCGAGCAAATGACCCGCAACGGAGAAAGCGCCGGCACTGCAGACGGAAATTGGGATGAGCTTGAAGACAGATAATGCCCCGACAGACTATACTACTCACCTTTCGCCCCAAATGGTCACCTTGGATGCATCTCCGCCGAAAGCTGCGATGTTTTCCTGGACCCAGTGCAGAGCGAGACGTTGGTCGTACAAGCCCAAGTTCTGATTCTTCTCGCTCTCGAGGGCCGGCGAATTCAGAAAGCCACCGGCAGCTACACGATAGTTCAGCGAAACGAACATGATCGGCTTGTTCATCTCGACACTCCGCTGCACGACCCAGGTGCCATTGTCTATGTCATCCGAGCAAGATGTGTGAGCTTAGACAGTCCCCCTCGTTTTCAGTCAGCGGGCAGGAAATATACATCGCCTGTCAGCACTTCCGCCCATCTGATAACCGCCTGCGAGATAGAATTCTGTCAGGATTTGCAACGTGTCAGGGGGTAGCGGAAACTCAACGTACCTCCATAGATCCAAAGTCCGACAGGCAAGCTTGCGTTTTCAGCGATCCCAGCAGGACGGACAACGTTGATCGTGAGGCAGTCTCTACAGAGGAATAATCGCTCGGGTCAGCGTCGTTTCCTTTGCCAGGAAAAGGCAGACTCACTCGGCAAGGTCGTAACCGATTTCGTCTCCCCCGAATCCCGGGCACTGGAAGGCAGCGATGGTTTTGGTAAATTTATGGCTCATAGGGTAATGAATGCTGCGGGGAGTCAAAGCGGAAGAACGCACGAAAGGACTGTACTCGTCGGCGTCGTACCGACCATTCTCGAAACCCTTTTCAAGACTTCTCGGACGCCTAAGCCTGAGATTCCCAACGGGCGGCTGAGCGTACGGGATACCGAGAAAAGCTAGATATATGTGGTCAAGATAAAGCAAATTAGCCATATTTTGATGGGAACAACAGGAAGGATTGAGTTGAGCTCGGCAAAAGTTCCACGGACCTTCTTGGTTGAACGCATCGATCGAGATGCCTTCGACGGTTCCGTTCTTGATTTGAGCAGTCGGGCGACCGATTTCATTTGTGGTATCGTTTCGCTTCGTGAGGGAGGCTGGGGAATCGAAAGAAACTGCCGGTCGTGCGACCGCCAAGGACGCCAATATCGAAAGAATCGATGCCGAAAGCAACATGATGGGTTCTTCTCAAAACCGGTTTCGTCAGATGTCACTCGCTGGTGATCGAGAGCAACGAGAAGAGCAGAAAGCAAGTTCAGAATCACATCGCGTTGCTTCGAACCTTGTCGCGACGAGTCGATCGAGCGGCTATATTTCATTATTTCCCGAGACCGGCCGAAGCGATTTTTCGTAAATATGCCGGTCTTCCCCCACTCAGGATGCCCAGTATTCGCATCTTCCCGCTCCCTCCGGCGCACTCGAACGATGATATGCGTGGACGTGCACGAGGAGGCATTCGAGAGTGGAGGGGACAATCGGCGCTAGAAGGTGGGTCAAGCTTGGCATGCCGGTTCGTCAAGATTGCGGACATAATGCACGCCAAATGTGACAAGGCCATCATTCTGCGAGGTCAGAGAGAGCGGCACCGAGGCTGTAGGGAACTGATTTATTCTTTATTTGCAGATACTGCGACCGGTCTCGCTCGTTCACGCGGGAGAAAAAGTCTACATTTTGTGAAGCGAGGGTGCCGAGCTGGAGACGATGCGAGACACAGGAAAGTGGCGAAGGAGGGGAGAAAGGCAAAATCACACATGCGATCACAAAAGTGTGGGGCTCGCAACTGGGCTTACGCGCGCTGGAGGTAGTGGTTGAGCAGACCGGTGGTCGAGCTGTCGTGGTCTTTGACGTCCTTCGAGTCGATTTGAGCCAGGATGGCCTTGGCAAGGATTTTGCCGAGTTCGACACCTTGTTGATCTGCAGTGCGTGACGAGGGGGATCGATGAGCAACGTTATCTTCTGGCTGGAACAGGGAAAGCAACGACTTACCGAACGAGTTGATACCCCAGATGCAACCTTGCACGAAGATCTTGTGCTCGTACATGACAATGAGCGAACCGAGAGTCTTCGGGGTCAACTTCTGGAACAGCACCGAGTTGGTCGGGCGGTTGCCTTCGAAAACCTTGCTCTTCCTGAGCGCCTCGTTCTCAGCTTGCTCGCCCAACTCCTTGCGGACGGTTTCCTCGTCCTTGCCGAACGCCAACGCTTCAGGCTGGGCGAAGAAGTTGGACAGCAAGATGCGGTGGTGAAGTCCGTTGCGAATCGGGTTCTGGGTCTCGATGGGGGCGAGGAAGTCGGCAGGAATGAGCTTGGTACCCTGGTGAATGAGTTGGTAGAAAGCGTGTTGTCCTAATCAGAAGTAGAGTCAGTTTGGGTCGAGTTCATGCGATGCAACGTAAATCCGACGTACCGTTGGTTCCACTTTGTCCCCAAATGATGGGGCCAGTCTGGTACGAGACACGTCGTCCATCTTTCGTCACAAACTATGTCAAGCGAGGAAAAAAGAAACAAAAACGCATGAGAATGAGGAGCTCCTGACTGGTCCAAGTCAGAACTGAATCACCTTTCCGTTCGACTCCATATCACCTTGCTGGAAGTAGTCGGCAAATTTGTGCATGTATTGGTCGTACGGCAGGAGCGCGTGGGTTTGGGCACCGTAGAAGTCGTTGTACCAGATGCCGAGCAGGGCGAGAATGACGGGCAAGTTGTGCTCGAGCGGGGTCTCGACAAAGTGCTTGTCCATCTCGTGAGCTCCGAGGAGAAGTTCTTGGAAGTTCTCGGGACCGATGAAGAGCATGATAGGGAGTCCAATCGCGGACCAGAGAGAGTAGCGTCCGCCGACCCAGTCCCAGAACTTGAACATGTTGTTCGAATCGATACCGAAAGCAGTGACGGCCTTGGTGTTGGTCGAGAGGGCGACAAAGTGTTTGGCAATGTGAGCTTTCTGGAAACGCAACGAACGAAGGTCAATTTCTAGACAGCAGAAAACTCATACCAGAGTTGGACACGCAAACTCACGTCCGAGGCGGATTCGAGGAACCAGTCACGAGCAGATTCGGCGTTCGTGATCGTCTCCTGGGTCGTGAAAGTCTTGGATGCGACGATGAAGAGGGTGGTTTCGGGGTTGCAAGCCTTGGTCACCTCGGCAATGTGGGTACCATCGACGTTCGAGACAAAGTGCATCGTGAGTCCTTCCTTGCCGTACGGCTTGAGCGCCTCGGTGACCATGACGGGTCCGAGGTCGGAACCTCCAATGCCAATGTTGACAATCGTGTCGATCGCCTTGCCCGTGTAACCTTTCCACTCTCCCGAACGGATCTTGTTCGAGAATTCGGTCATGTGGGCAAGAACCCCCTCGACTTCGTCGGCTCCGGCCTCGTCAATCTTGAACTTGTCGGCACCGAGGTTGCGCAGCGCGACGTGCAGGACGGCACGGTCCTCGGACGTGTTGATGTGCTTGCCCGAGATCATCTCGTCGCGGGCAGACTCGACGCCTCCCTCCTTCGCGAGTTGAAGCAGGGTCTTCCACACTTCCTCATTGATCAAGTTCTTCGAGTAGTCGAGGAGAATGTGGACATCCTTCCTGGGCGAGTCGTACACTTGGGAGAATTTGTCGAAACGCTTGGGGTCCGAGTCGAACAGCTCACGAAGGACGAGCTTGGTGTGGTCCTGGTCGTAGAGCTTTTGAAGGGTGGCCCACGAAGGGTAATCTGAGCAGTTTGGGGACCAAGAATCGGCATCAGTTTCGTGCCAGGCCTGGTCGAACAGACCCTCACTGCCCAGCTACGACATTGCTAAGAACCCCATGTTCGGCTTGCACGGTGCTCGACCGAGCGGAAGCCGAGCGTTTCGCGACCGAGATCGATGCGCCTAATCCCATCCACATCATCTCCGCCCGATCCCAACCCTATCCAGGCGTATCCGATACGCATGGAGGAAGCAGATGTCCTCCATGCTGTTCGTGCGCCCGTGTGTGTCACTTGGGAAGGACTTCAAAGGTTTGCCTCGGAATTCGGTGGAATCGCAACGGATGATGCAACTTGGGGCGGGTTGGATCGATTTCTCCAGAGCAAGATCTAGGTGAGGAAAGCTCTGCTCACCGGTAGCGAGTTTTCCAGACATGATCAGATGGTATGAATGTGAAGAGGAGAGAGGGAGAGGATTGAGCCGTCCAGCGAGAGACCGAACGTGGTTGACGCGGCGCCAACATTGACCGAGGGTCAGATCCGACTCGCCTCAGTAATCTTACGAAAATATCGCAATCTAATGAAGCATCTCGCTGTCATTGACCAAACACGACTGGCCATGAGACGACAAGCAGAAAAAGCAGCGGGGGAGAGCAATAAAGTTCAACAGGATTCGGGTTGGGATGAGGTGCAATACTGGAACGGACAATGACGAAGAGATGGATGCAAGCGTTCGGGATAATGTAAACATGAGAGATCCGGATGCGACAGGGCGAGATGGTTTTGCAAGGGCTACAGAGGGGTCGTGAATGATCGTTGATCGGAGAGGGTCATTGTGAGGGAGATATCCAAGGATGCGAGGTGTTGTAGAGGAGTGCTGCGTCGGATCACCACGCAGGCCATTCCTCAACATCGTCTGCTTTGTCCTGATCCTGGAAGGCGGACCAATCGAAGCCGTTCTGCGCTTTCGCCTTTGAGCGATCGTCCTTGCGTTCGCGTTCGGGCTCTTTCCCCTTGGATGGGTTGGTCGAATTGCTCCAGCTTGCAAACATGCTCGAGAGTGCTTGACCGGGCATCGGAGAAATCGGAATTTGGTTCACCCTCGGAGACGGTCGATCGTCCTGCTCCGAGCGCTGTGGGTTCGGCGAGTTACCAGCCGACGAGGCACCCAAAGTCGACGCGAGGAATGGGGAAGAAATCGACGAGCTTCTTCTTCGAGTCCTTTCGAGAGTAGGCGACAAGTTTGGCGGCTCGAGAGGAGCCAAAGCTTGTGCCAAACCTTGCTCGAACGTATCGACCAGTCCCATTGTCGCACGCTTCGAATTTTTGAACGTTTCCGATTCGGTCAAGTTCGTCCAACGCTTGTTGATCGAGGACCATCCATCCGAGAACGACGCGAGGCTCGAAAGTGTGCGTCCGTGCGATGGAGACGTCGATGGTGGAGCAAGGGACGAGGATGCCGGAGGCGGGAACGACGTTCGAGAAGCTTGAGCTTCTGTTGGGAACGATCGACCTGAAGAGGAGGAAGGACTGAATTTGCCTCCGTCCTGCTGCGGAGCCCTGAGATTGTCGTCTCCTACCACCGAGCTTGGCGCCGTGGAAGCCTTGTCCCCGCTCGTACGTGTGCGATCGCTCGCAGTCGAACTCGCTCGCGAAGCGCTCTTGCGATCCGAGCCGTCTTGACCTTCTTCTTCTTCCTCCTCGTCTTCCTCTCGGAGGCTTTCGAGCGGCGCGACAGCTCCCTCCCTCTCCCGCCGCCTGCCCTCGAGCGCTTCATGCTCCTGAGGCGGTTCGCTTGGAGGAGGCATGCCGACAGCCGCTTCGAGCACCCGTCCGAGCGCGCCTCCGAGCCAATTGCCGGCGGCTTTGACACTCTCGGGAATCTCGATCGGGGGCTCGCCAATCCCGGCGGATCGACCATTGGAGTCGGCAAGCCGTTCAGACGTATCGAACGTGTTTGACAGCAACGAGAGATCGAGCGAGTGCGCAGCGGTTGCGGGGTGGAGGACTGCAGAGCGAGGGGTCGGTGAAGTATTGGGAGAGGCGGTTGACACGGTCGAGATCGATTGTGATGCGGCATGACGAGGTGCTGGGGAAGCAGAAGAAGACTGCTGTCGCTCGAACGATCGCGCAATGATCGACTCCCACTTCCTCTTGAGCAGGGCGAGTTCTGATTCGTGTCGTTTCAATTCTGTTTAAGAGAGCGAGAAACTATCTGAGTACGGGCGCGAAAACCTGCCACAAGGGATCAAAAGTGGCCTTACCTTCTCGCAGGTCAAGACATTTCCGCTCCTTCTTCGCAATGAAGCTCAGCAGGTCTGCGTTTTGTTCTGTCAGGGTAGACTGGGCGCTGACGAAACCGAGAGCGCTCGCGTTCGCGAGATTGATCGGCTCTTCGATGCTCGCAGCACGCGTGCGCTGTTCCTGAGTTTGATCGGCCTCGATATTCGGTTCAGCCTCGTCCTCGTCCTTTTCTGGGAGCTGGTCCAGACTCGGGCGAGGTCTGCCACTCTCGAGCGAGACCCTCGCAGACTTGAGGGTATTCGGATTCGGGGATCCAGCTGCAGCCGGGAAAGCCGGGTCGGGACTGCCACTGCCGGCGGCGAGAGCACCGATCGTCGGACTTTTGGAGTAGCTGATGCTGCTAGTTCGGCGAGCATGGGCGCTCGTGGGCGTGCGAGAGGGCGATTCTGTGCGAATGGGCGAAGCGTGGTAGGCTGCCCCTGCGGATCTCGCCTGAGCAGGAGAGTTGTGCGCTTCCGTAGACGACGGGTTCGTTGACGTCGAAGGCTGGCCCGCATGCGACGAGTGCGAGGCGGAGAGGAGGGCAGACCCCGACATGCTCAAGCGGAGTCCTCGCCTCCTCGCGCTATCGCTCCGCGAGAGTGATGGGCTCCCCTGCGAACCGCTTGGAGACGAGGTCGAGAGCGGTGAGGAGGGAGATCCGGGTGAGAAGGGCGAGCCGTGGGACGAGAGCGAGAGGCGCTTGAGATGGCGCGGTGTCGTCGTTGAGCGCGAGCTCGAGGCCGGCGTCGAAGGAATAGAGTCCATGATGCGCGGAGAGGTTCGTCAGCGGCTTTGGACGAAGGATCGGGCGAGAAGACTGCGCCAGGCGGCTCGACGCGACGTAATCTGTTGCAGGCGGACCGTGGGTTATTCCTGCAAGTCGGATCTGGAAAGCCGGGCGGTCGTGCACTTGCAAGACAAGCTCAAGCCAATCCAAGACCCTGAATTGTCACTCGTAAGCGGGTGGAGGGCGGATCAGGCACGACGCGTCTTGTGTGTGAATCGATTGTCCAGCTGAATGTCGAGTCGCCGCACGAGGGAATGAGGCCAGATCGAAGCGTGATTGATCGTGTTGCCGCAGATTGCACGCTGTCCAGCAGCTGAAGCAAAGCACAGTCGAGAGCGCGTCCGGTACGATTAATTATGTGTGAGGCGAACTAATAGCAATCTCGTTGGGTAATAGTGACGCCTCCCCTGAGTGAGGACCGGCTACGACTGACCTGCAACTCGAAACCAGGCTATCTGAATCCACCACAGCTCGCGCCTGACTCGCACAGCCCGCGTATCCACTCGCTGCACCCACCACACAGCTTACCACCCCTCCTAGCCCTCCTTCGCCGCCTCGCCGCCTCCTGCTGCGTGTATACTTTTTTCCGTCTCTTTCCCTTCGCTTGAATCCAACCGGATCAGCGATCCACTTCAGCTCCGACTTGACCGACGGAACCGCTCGAGCAGATACTTCTCGTGCAGCTCCTAGCGTCCTCGACCTCCGTCTCGCAAGATGGCAACGTGGGCACAGAAAGCCGGGACTCCGACTGGAGAATCTTCTCCCTCGTCTCCCACACCAGCATCGCCAGCTGCCGCCACTGATGCTGCCCTCATGCCTCCTCCTGCCTCGACTTCGAGGTCTCACCACCACTCGAACGGCAAGGCCAACTCGTCCGACAATTGGCGCGCATCCGCGAAACCCGTCTCGTCGTCTCACCGCGCAGACAGACCGAACAAGGCCGCACCCAAGGCAGACCAACCTGCGCCGGAGAACGACGAGGGAGGATGGGAGACTGTAGAGAAGAAGGACAAGCCCGCAGTCGAGAAGAAGCAATCAACCCAGCAGAAGAACCCACGGTCCGGTACGACACGAGGTGGGGACGCCCACGGCAAGAAGGCCACTGGAAAGAAATCGAGCGACGGCAAGAAGAAGGACGACGCGAAGAAGCGAGGAGATCACCAGAAGGAATCGTCGGGAGAGTCGAACGCCGCCTCGTCGACGTCGACGTCGACGAGCAAGCAAGCGAACAAGCCCCTCACGAGTTGGGCCGACGACGACCAGGACGCACTGCCGATCCTGACCCCAAGCTTCACTGCCACTACCGCCGCAGTCGGCCCCGAGCCGGATCACGACGAGCTCGCCCCACTGCCCGAAGCGGTCGTCCCGACCCCGACCCCGACCGCTCCGCCCTCTCCGACTCGCGAATCGGCAGATCCGATCGAACAGAGCAAGCCCCAGAAGGAAGCCAAGAAACCAGCAGCTCCGCCCAAAGTGAATGTGTGGTCAGTCAGGAAAGATCAGATTGCCGCAGCAGCCGCCGCTGCTCCTTCGACTTCCGACAATGCCGACGACACCGCAAAAGACTCGACTCAGACGCCGTCCGCACCCGCCGCTGTGCCAACACCGGCGCCTACGAAGAACAAGAAGAAAAAGTCGAAAGCATCGGCGCCTGCTTCGACTGCTGCCAAGAACGAAAGCACCAAGTCATCGCAAGCGCAAGCTGCAACCCCGTCAACCTCGACCTCTGACGAATCTGCCCCTGTGCCTGCCCCCGCACCTAAACGACCCGCTCCCATCGCGAGCTGGTCAAACGCTTCGGCCCAGCAAAAGAAGGCAAATGTGCCGACGGTGGTTGCCGGCGAGGACGCCACGAGCTGGCCGGCACCCGAAGAAGTCAAGGAAAAGAAGGAAGATTCGAAGGAACGGTCAAAGAACCAGGACAAGGACGAGCAAACCAAGCCTCAATCGTCGAATGCTGCAGGAAAGAAGAAGAAGGGTCAGTCGTCTCGGATGCCGCGAAGCCGCTGCAGCAGACTCATTCGCTGACCTCTCTTGACTGTATGGTCCATTCTGCAGGCGAGAAATGGATCCCCATCAAGACTGAAATCACCGTTGCTCCGGGATCGAATGGCGGTCAGGCCTCGGGATCGAAGGCTGCGCGCAAAACCGCAAACCGTTCGGCTGCGAACAGCGCCAGCAACGAGAAGAAATCGCAACAAGGAAAGAAGGACGAAGCGAACAAGCCCGCTCACCCACTGCCTTCGAAGCCGACAACAAAGGGGGCTGCATCCGCCAACAAGCGTCAAGGAGCTCCATCTCGCGCGAGTCTGTTGGACAGCGGCTCGGTTGACGCCGATGGCGTTTTGCGTCCGTTTGCATCCACCAGCCAAGCGAACGCCTCCACCTCTGCAACCGTCTCTTCCCCTTCAACCTCAAACTCGGCTTCTCCCAGCGTCAGCAACGCTCAAGAACCTGCGGGCGAAAACGCCGCTGATTTGTCCACTCCTGCAACCACCGCCGCTCCCTCGACGACCGACTCTGAACCGACCAAGGAGAACTCTCCTTCCGATGCTTCGACTGCGCAAGCTAAACCCGCGACTCAGCAACAGGGTCGCTCGATTCCTTCCCACCCTCACCAAATCCAACCGCCCAACTTCCCTCACCACAACCTGCCGCATGCTCCCGGTGCATTCAGAGGTAACCCGCGAGGACGAGGCGGCATGCGAGGAGGAGCCGGTGCTGCAGGAGGACGAGGTGGCGCACGAGGCGGGTTCGGAGGTCGATCCGGTCCGACTCACCACCAACAGCAACAAGCTGCTGCTGCGGCCGCGCTCGAGAACGGCATGATCCCGATCCCGGTTCAAATCGACTCGTTCGGATACCCAATGGTCGACGCGCACGGGTACCCGATCCCGGTCGGTGGAGGACAGGCTCCGGTGGTGCAAGCGCAGATCCCGCCAGGCTGTATCGACCCGAGGATGCTCGACCCTACCCGGTACTGGTTGCTCGGACAGCTCGAATGGTGGTTCTCGATTGACAACCTGTGCCGTGATCTCTTCTTGCGATCAAAGGTACGCCACTAGCTTGCGCTCGTTGCACGATTAACTACAGACTGATCTTCCTTTCTTTTCCCTCCTTGCCAGATGGACGCGAATGGATGGGTCCTCATCTCTATCCTCGCCTCGTTCAACCGCATCAAGAACCTCACCTCGGATCTCGCGATCGTGGTCGAATGCCTGCGCATGACTCCCCTCCTCGAAGTTTCGCCCAAGGGCACCCACGTGCGATTGCGGCAGCAATGGCCCGAGTGGGTCTTGCCCAATGCGACCACGAACGAGGAAGTCAAGCGAGAGTTCGAAGAGGCCGAGAAAGAGAAGAAGACCAAAGAGGCCGAAACCGAGGTTGCGACCGAAGGAGCCAATGACAAGTCCGACGAGACGAAACCTGTCGGAGTCAAGGGATCGGTAGAGGACACCACCGAGAAGAAGTCGGAAGCCCAACAAGAGGCTGAGCAGCCGAGTACACCGGACGCGGACGAAGTGTCAATCCGGTCACCGACATTGAAGTCGCAATGTTGGCTCAATTCTTTTTTTTTTGACTCCTTGCCATTCTCGAAACAGCATTGCTGATCTGATCAATTACTTGTCACTGTAGCTTCTCCTCCCAACCACGTTTCCCCAAAAGCTCTCCCTGCTCAACCTGTTCTCGACACTGCAGTTGCATCGGTCACGACAACCGCAACGTCTCCTAAATCTGCGACCGCCGAAATCGAGCAACCTTTGTCGACATGACTCGTGCACCTCCTCGCTCGCTCTTTCACGAGATAATTCACCAAAAAACCTCAAAACTCTCCACGCTCTTGCAAACCTAAACAATGTTCCGAGATAAAGCGAAGGGTTATTGCAACCGGATCAGCTCTAGATTATTCACTTTGTTTCTTCTTCCCTTCTCACCACTTTCTACACCCGTCTCTTTCGAATTTCTTTCTCTCTGCCTTTGCTCTCTCCCGCTCTTCTGCATTGTTCTTCCTTTGCTCGAATCCTTCTCCACGTTGACTTCCTCCACTCCACCCTCTTCTTCCGGCGCACAACTTGCTCCGCTCAAAAAAACCTCTACTTTCCAACAATCTTGTTTCTGTTTTGCTCTTTCTTTTCTCAAAAATCGTTACGAATAGCATCCTTCTGCTCTGCCTGCTCTTTTCCCTCTCCTTCTCTCCCTGTCTCTCTCAGCTTTATTCGAAACCTGATTCTCTCACTTCCAAATTGTAACCTACGAAATATTTCTTTTGATGCGCTCAAAATCGCTTTTCGCGTGATCGCCGTTTCACCCCAATACGCTTTCCCAAGATCTCACAGAGACAGGAGCGACAATACTCGCTATCGACATGCGTCAGCACCAAGTCGAAACGATAGACAGTCGGGGAAAAAGAACATCTAGAAAATCGCAAATGGTTTCCAAACTCGACAAAAGTTCAGGTTCTTCGAGGTCCACCAATTGGGTACTCGAGTTCTTCTTCCCCTCCTACCCCTCGGCTCGCGATCGTTGTTGACCCGATCGAACCGTTCGAAGGTGAACGGTGAATCGAAGCAAGGTACGTGGGGTGGTACGACGAAGATGACGAGGTGGAAGTCGAGGCAGGGAACGATGGGGCGAGACCTGAAGGATGAAGCGCGTACGGCGATTGCTGTTGCTCGAGATGTTGCTGATAGTGCAAGTGTGGGGGCAGATGCATGGGATGTAAAGCAGGCGAAGGTGTCGGAGAAGGAGAATAAGATGGGGTTGAAGGAACCGAGAGCGGTGGCGGTGGCGGTGGACCCGACCCTAGACGGCGAGCTGAACTTGTTGACATTGAGAGGTTGGCGAATTGTTGTTGAGGGGGATACATCGCAGGTGGCAGTACCGGGTACGGATTGAATTGCGGATGCTGCGGTGGAGGGGGATAGAACTGTTGCGCGGTTTGCTGATATGGCTGTTGGTACGGAGAATAGGACTGCTGTTGTATCTGGAGGGAAGCCATAGGCGTTGGCTGCTGAACTACGGGTTGGTATTGCGAGGGATTGGACGAGGGAGGAGGGCGGCGAGAGGATGTCCGATGTACCTGGTGCTGCGCGGTTTGAGGCCGCGGAGGCTGCGAGGTGTACTGCGAATTATAGAGCGATACTGAGGAAGAGGAAGAGTGTTGCGAGTTGAATGATGGCCTCGAAGAGAGCGGACGGGCGGAAGGTCCTGGAGGAGCGAGTGTGTGGATTCGATATGGAGAGCCGTTCCCGGGACTGGGATTGCGCGAGTTCGTCGCAGACGAAAATTGTGACCCGTTCGTACCAGCGATAGGGGCCGCAATGTGGTAGCCGTTGATCGGATGGGGTGGTTTTGCGGGCAGTTCGTGAACGCCGGAACCTCGACCTCTTCCTGCTGGCGAGCTTCCAGGGCCGAACGACCCAATCGTAGGTTTGCCGGTAAAAGGTGCCGGTTGCATCGTATTCGGCCCCCGAGGGATAGCTTGAGTTACAAGTCCGCTCCGAGTGATGCCAAGACCTGCTCCTCTCCCTCTCCCCAATCCACCTGACGAAGGCTGTCCGTTCCTTGGTGGTGGCGACTTGGGTCTCAGCGCGTCGAGTTCTGCGGCGCTCGATCATTGGAATATGAGCTGAAAGACTGCTTAGAAGGCGTCTACATGGACAGAGCTTACCTTCGACAAAGGGCAGCAGAGTCGCGACTTTGTCGTCCTGAACGTTTATTCCACCCGCAACTCCGACATCTCGTTTCTTTTTCCACGTGGTTTCCCACACTTCCTTGTTCCATGCTCGCTGATGCCATACCGTGTTGTTGCCGTCGTCGTCTTGCTCGTTCTCGACTTGTTGCACTTTCGATTCTGGCACATATGGCGTCTCTTCGTGTGGAGACTGAATCGTGAGCCAACCTCTACGCAAAGCGTGCTTGGAACCATACACATGCAACCTTCTCGTGCCGAGACAGAAGTTTTCAATCAGAGTTTGCAGTTCGGGCGGTTTCAAGTTTGTGTCTAGGGACCGATCAATGTCAGCAAATGTCTATCAGGCACGCTCGCGAGATCGTACTCGTGAGAAATACCTTGTTCATCGCCCTCCCAGACCAGGACGTCCGTGTCAACGTTGCAGTGCACGAACCAGCTGTCGGTGGATCTTCGAACGGTCCCTCTGATCCCCATCAAGCAGTGCTCGACGGTCGGAGTGAACAGTGACGCAGGCTGGATGTACGGGGGTTCAGGCAAGATCAGCGACGGGCATCTTGAGGAGGCTGTCGTGAACTTTGGAACTCACATCTCTCGTCAGGTCTTCCTCGGGATCTTTCTTGTTCGTTTTTAGCCACACGATATCTTCGCATCTCCTATACCCCCAACTCGCGAGCAATTCTCGACCTCGCTCGAGTCCGATCCCATCGGTCCCAACCATCTCGCCCGTTTTCGGATGAAAGACGCGTTGTCCCGACCCAACCCAAAGCCAGACGAAGGCTGGATTCGCCGCGAGACTGTTGAGAGGCAGTGCTGCGAGCTCGTCGAACGTAACGGAAGAAGGAGGCGTCAGGAGAATGCTGTCGAATCGGGAAGGTTCGAGCTTTGCGAGTGTTTTAGCCGTCGCCGAGCGTTTTGGAGCGGAGTCCGGCGCATCATCGGTGTTCCCTAGCTCTTCCAGATTCAGGTAGGTTGGTGGGATCGAGTAACGGGGCGAGCGGGTGAGAGCGTGTTTCTGTGCGAGGAGGGAAGCGAGTTTTGGATATCTGCGAAGGAAACTCTCGTAAAAGTCAGTCTCGGAATAATGAGAACGGCAACAGTGGGATGGTTGCTCACTCTTGAAACCTGGTTTCAACTGCCGCGTTGCGAATAAAGTTTTGTGGGCGACGCCCCGTCTCGACGTATTGTGCCGAATGATCGTTTCGGATCGTCTCTTCAGTCGGGACCTGTTGCGAGTCTAGCGTGTCAGCATGCGATTCTCTTTCCCCTCAAGAAAAGAGGAAAAGGGAGGTGCACGACTCGCGTAGCTGGACCCCCACCGGTCTAGTTTGTTCTGCTGTTCCTGCGTGAGCGTGACGCTACCTCGCTCTCTCGCGTGGTCACGCTCCGAATGATCCGACAAGTGCGAAGCGGCTCCTGCTGCGCTCGAGTTGGCAAAGTTGCGAGACGAGGCAGGGTTGCCCTTGCGCGCAGGGGCCGGACGTACCAACGCGCCGGTCGTGGTCGAAGGTCGAGTCGACGCGCGTGACGACGAGAGTGACTGTGATGGAGATGACGCGCTCGAGGTCGATGGCGTCGGGGAAGGGGATGGAGACGGAGACGTCACCTGGGATCGAGTCGGATGATGCGGGTTCAGTGAACGATTCGAGTTTGGGACGGGCACAGGCGGACGTAGGTGCGTCGAGTCCATCACGAGAGGACTGCACCGAGCAAAGCTCAGAGAACGCCAGTACCGTCCTGCGACAGAGGCGCGACAGTGCAGAGTGGAGGGCCTCACGACGCACTCGATGCTTTATTGCAATTTGAATTCATCAGCCAACACTATAGATTGAGATCTCACTCTTCAATCTCGCTAATGCAACAAGCCAGGTAAACACAAAATGATTACACGCTTGACCACATCTACCGCAAGCGTGAGTTGCACCTTGTGAAATCCAACGGGCACTTGACAGTTTATGCTCGCTTCTCCGGCTGCTCGCCCTTGGGCACGCTCCACTGGACCTGCAGAATCAAGTGGTCGTACGGCAGTCCGTGCACCTTCTTCATCGCCAACTCGGCATCCGTTCGGCTCTCGAACGACACGAATCCGAAACCCTTGCACAGGCCCGTCTCCTGGTCCTTGCCCACGTAGATACTGTTACGCCAGGAACAATTTGCGCAAACACGCGCGCAATCAGTGTCTCGTGTCATTCTGTGGGATAGAGAGCGAAAACTGCGTACCGGTTGATCTTGCCGAACCTGCCAAACAACTCCCACAGGTCTTCGTCCCGTGCGTCCTCGGACAAGTTCGTGACTCGCAACGTCGGGTAGTCGTCCCGCGATCCACGACCGCCCATCGTCTCGCCGACACCTCGAGCACCGGCACGCATCGAAGGCGGCACGTACTTGCCCCCAGCGGCGCGGTTGGCAGACGGGTCGTCGGAAGGCGGCAAGTCGGAATTGGCTCCAGCTTCGTCTGCGAGATTGGAGGGTTTTCGAACGTCAGGCACGCTCGAGCGAGAAGAGAACGAGGGTCAAGACTGACCACCTTCTCCGAGGGCGGCGCCGAGCGTGTCCTTGTACGGACACCTTGCGGTGAAGTGATCGCCTCCACAGTATCGACAGGCAACCTTCTTGTCCTTGAGCTGCGAACGCATGCTCTCCATGGGGTCCTCCTCGGGCTCGTCTCGCTGTCACACACATTGCGATGGGGTCAATTCTGGAACTGAATCGAAAGATGTGCATACGACTCACCTTGATTCCTCCAGCTTGGATGCGGAGGCGAACGTTCTCACCGACCGTGGTCGTCGCGGCGTGAGGACCGGGCGCGGCACCCTTCTCTTGTCCGAACCTGCACAGCCAGAAGCGCAAAGAGGTGAGTTGCGGGTCCAGAATTGCACAATTGGAGGTCGAGGAAGCAACGTACTTGGCCCATCCCATGCGCTCGGCAACGACGTGATTCACCGAAGTCTTGACGAGGGTGCGCTTGATCTTGCGGGTCACCTTGACCTTCTTGCCCTCGTCATTCAAGCGGTATTCGACAATGGTCGTGACGCCATCCTTGTCGGTCGACTCTTGACGGGGAGGAAAGTCTGTTGTATGATGGCAACCATATCGAACGCGGTCAGCTAGCGCTCCTTTTTGAGAGTATATGCTTGGGGAGAGTCGCGACGGCGAATCGGGCACCGAGTTGGATCGGAGACAACAGCCGGAGCGAGACCGTGTATATATCGGACGAGCTGTCCTGTGCTGCTGTACCTCGTCACGCCGGCCGGCTATGGCGAGGTGATCCTCAGGAGAATCGACCTTGATCACTAGGTCGTCGCACTTCCGCTCCACCTCACGCAGTCACACTTTGCGCGATCGTGATCTCTTGATCGTCTCCTTGTAAAACTTTCGTAGCGGTCGCAAGCTGCTCAGAGCGTCGCGTGAGGGAAGATCGAAACTTGCCTTGGTTTTCAACGTCGTCGGCCCAGGATTGACTGACGCGAACCGCACAGGAACCAAGTCAGCAAGAGAGAATCCCATCATTGTGGATGAATGGGTACACTCACAGCGCAGGCATGATTGATGATCGTGGCAGAAGGGGGAACCGTTCGCTTCATCCATAACCTTTCTTCTTCGTTAGTCCTTCATCGTCGCAATACAAACACCTCGCTCGACTCGTGCAAGCGATTAGATGGTCTCGAATTCGCTCTTTGATTCACCCACGATTGAACCTCGCCGTTCGCAGACATTCCTTGCAGTCTCGCTTGCGACTATACTTTGCCTATGTCTTTGCTCGGCTAGGCTTCGCCAGGATCATGCTTTGCTCTTTCTTACACCAACAGGACTCTGAAAGCGATGTGATCCGAAAAACAAGCTGGTCGTCACCATCACAAGAAACTCACGCTCTCGGTCTCTCATCTGCCTCGTTTCCGGTTCTCTTCAGCATCAGATCGGATCGATCGAAATAATCCCCCAGCTTGACAAACCAAAAGTCCTTCGAGCCTCTCAACTGATTTCCTTGACTTCTAGCTATTGATGGAACGTAATCATTTGGCAAAGCATCTTGTGCATCGAATCATCTTCGGAAAGCATCCGTTCACCTCTCTACCCTCTTCGATGAAAGCGCTTGTACAGGACTTTGCCCCCAAGTGAGCAGGTCCAACTTTGACTGACAAAACCGCAATATTTGCGAGTGATCCGAGGGTGGGAGGGAAAACAACATCTATGAATGGAGAGAGTGTATCAAGCAAAAACAAGGGGGTAGAGTAAAGATTGAAAAAATCTAGGATGAAAAGATGCAAAGTAGGTGCGGTTTCCAACGAATAACGAAAAGAGAGATAGAGAGAGCATCATCTATACAAACGAAAAAAAACCTGAAATGCGATAAAGATGCGAGACGGGAAAAGCACGGAAATCGAACCAAACCAAACTTCACGCGTGGCGTCGGATCGGATCCACCAATCTCCATGCCTCGACACGATCAATCTCGATTTGATCAGAGACCTCGACGACAGGTTTCGGTGACACGGGTGAGGTCGTGCTAGTTCTGAGCGTCGATCGAAGTGATTCATGTTGTGGGATCGTCCTTTCGAACCCTGCAAAGATACGGACGAGATTTCGTCAGTCTCGAGCTCAACAACAATGTAGGCAAAAAGAAAGATTGAAACGAACAGGTAACGACGTCGTCCAATTCGTCCTCGTTCCAGAAGTGATGCAGGCGAGGGTATCTCTGTAAACCAAGCAGGAATTAGTGATCGGGTTCTTCTTTGCAACAACGTGCGTCTTTTCAGAGCCTCCCTCGGAGAGGTCAGATAGGAAAAAAAAAACGGGCCAAAGCTCGCCTTGAATTCGAATTTGCGAAGGCCGACGGGGTCCGATCGCAACAGCTTGGAACCGAATTCAGCTTGCTCGATCCTGAAGCCAGAACGAAATCAGTGAGCAAAGAGGATCGAGTTGAAGGCGCGGGAAGACCGAAGACGAACGTCAAGTAGGGATCGTCCTGCCCGTGGCCCCAGAACAGAGGGATCTCTCGTGAAGCAGGTGAAGCCATCTGGGTTCGAACGAACGTGTGATCAGTCCACACCTGTTCTATGAGTGTGCGGTTCAAATACAGCAAGCTCACGCTTTTGATGTGGTCGAGCAGAGGCACGTAACCTGACAGGGCGATTCCTCCTTCAAATCGACTCGTCTCGTTTGCAGTCAGCACTGCGAGGAGAGTCATGACCGCTCCTGAAGACCAGATTCGATTGTTAACGCTGTACGAATCGGTGTGTCGCGGATCACGTTCCGTTCACCCACCTTGCGAGAACCCCATGATGGCGACTCTCGGTTCTTTGCCGAGAGCGATCATCGCGTCCCGTTCTTCATCCACAAGCTGATTGATCTGACGTTGCGAGTAGACAAACTCGTCAAGGTTCTCGCCTTGCGATAAATCATCAAAGGTTCTGAACGAGAGAGAGTTCGTGAGCATACTCGACGTTGAAGATAGAGAGATGAGACGCACTCAATGTTGAACCAGGCAGAAGTGGGTTCATTGTCCCTCACGGTCACATTCAACTCGTCAGCAGTCGGAGTCACCCTGTAGAAACGATCAGGTCAATGGCTGTAGCAAGAGGAAATGAGAGAGATTAGAAAAACTTGCCATCGGACATAAGGGAACCTGTTCGCGAGTTTTCGGACGAAAGGAGGTTCGTCGCTCGGTTGTCCAAGTCCATGCAAGACGATTGCCGTCACGGTATAATTTTCGCCCATGATTGCGTCGGTGAATAGGAATCGAGTTCTATTCAGTCGGGATACAGGTTCATCGTGCATTGAGTGTCGTATCCGCTCGCCATCGAGCAAGGATGCTTGCGAGCGCAGCTTGGTCTGATGGTACGAGGCGACCGAGAGTACGACGAGAAACACGCACGCGCACAGCGCGAGGAAGGAGCGACCCGTGAACGATGAACGCGACGCAGTCTTGTTCTTAAAGGGTAGGGACAGCGTCGGAGGTGAAGGCGGAGGTGGATAGTCTTCTCCCGAACCGGATCTTTTGTGGAAACTCGAGAGCAGGCCAGCGCTCTCCTCTTCGTCGAGGGAAATCCGAGGTGTCGAAGTCGCGGAGCTCGCGTTTGAGATTAGCCCCTTTCGAGTGGTCGCGACGAGAGGCACCATAGTGCTCGCTAGATGTAGAGAGCGCTCGCAATCGCGCGAGTGTAGACAGACGGGGTCGGCAGCTTGGAAGAGAAGGAACGTTTTGCATGAAATTGGTCGCGCATGCGATGACTGCTGCAGTGCTGCGATCACTCATGGAATTTCATTTCCGCCGGATCGCTACCAACCGCTGATGCTTTCGAATCGGGGCTCTCGAGACCATCTCGCTCGAACGTTGAATCAACACCCGGACCGGGAGATGTGCACGTGGGAGAGACTCTGCAAGACCAGGAAATGCAATTGCTACACGCTCTGTTTTATACACACCCATGCTCATTGCGCCTCGGGTACAGCCTGTCCCGCTACTGGTTCTCCTTCTTCCGTGATACCTTGTCCATCTGCACGTCGTCTCAACTCCTTGATCTCGGTCGCCCACCGATCGTACTCCCAGTTGCCCGGTCGCAACCCGTCCACCTCGTACAATTTGTGCAACCTGTGCTTCAACACGACGATCCTCGTCAAGAGGACCTGTTGCTCCTTGCGCCTCACTCCTGGTCGCACGCGCACAATGTCTCGCTTGCTCAACTTGGGATCCGCGAGTCGTCGCACGCGCTGTCCGAGCGAGTGTTGCAGTCGGTGCAATTCCGTCATCGACCTGACAATGTTCGAAGACGCCTTGACCGACTTGAGCATCAGGCGAACCTGGTGCCGATGGAACGTCAACATGGCGAGTTCCCGTTGCAAGAGCGTGAGTGATCTCGGAGGGTGAACGGCGCTAGATCCCGTCGACGAGTCCGACTGCGAAGTTGCGCCAGGCAAGGACGAAGGCGAGGATGGTTCGAGGCGGTCGAGTACCGAATGAATCCGTTTCGCTTGACCCTCCATCAGTTGCAGCAAGCGTTTCGTGCGCAACCGGATCCACCGTGCCGTGGCGAGATCGTGGTGATGGAGCGCGTGGTGAGCAATGTTGCCGATCAGAGTGGAAGGGACGACATAGGGACGAGCCGGAGTCGACGGGGCACTCGCGAGGTGCGAAAAGGGCAGTGAGACGGTGAATCGGGTCGGCGCTCCGGCGCCAGGCTCTTCGATCGAGAGATCGTCGGAAGCATCAGGGAAGAGCTCGCTGGCGGTATCTACAGCTGTGTTGCATGTGAAGAATGGTCAGACCGGGACTTGCGAGATCTCTGAGGGAACGGATTCGCGCGAACCTTGAGAACCAGCCGGAGCGACTGTTGCGACGGCCGCCTCGATCTCGGCAATTCGTGCAGAGGCGTCGGTAGCCCAACGCGTGAAGAGGAGATCGAAGTAGTGGCGCACGATGGGTCCCGAGTCGAGGCGACTCGCGGTCTGAACGATGGTGGTGAACGCGCGGGTACCAATCGGATGCGTCGTCTCGGTCGCGGTCGAAGGGGGAGCAGCCGTCGAGAACGACTGGGTGAAGAAGTCAGGCGTTGAAGTGCTGAATGAAGGTCGGTCGAAAACCTCGAACACCGCAATCATGGTCGAGAGGTCGTTCAATTCGGCGAGTCCGTTGAGAATCCAGCACAGCTCTCGCTCTCCGATTGTTCGTGTCTTTGCTTTCTGTGCGTCCTTGACGTCGACGTATGCTCCTGGGAGCTCGATGTTGAACGCGTACAACTGTTTGACGACGGTCGCGAGCACTTTGCGGTCGCGCGCTTTGGCAACAATGACAAAAAGGTGCTCGAGAATGGCATCGACACGCTTCGGGTCACCGCCAATGTCCTCGAGCATGCTGACGGCCGTCTTGAGGAGTGGCGCGGCGGCAGCTCCTTCAACGGCCCTTCCGGATGCGCGCCCATGCATTTCGATCCAACCCGTGAGGGTTTCGAACACGCGAGCGCACATCGCGGCGGAAGGGAGGTGTCCCGCTTGAATCATCTCGTCCCAGACCTTGACGATGCCGGGAGCATACCTCAGCGCGTGGTACTGCCACAGCAGCGCGTTCCAATCTCCAGGTCCTGTCGTCGCGCCCATTTGCCGCAGGCGCGACCTGATCAGATCGACCTTGACCGCATACGCCCGTGCAAGATTCGTCGAGGCCTGGATCGAGAGAGGGTGGCTCGCCGATTTGCGCGGAGACTGGAACGGCTTCGTGTGGATTGCCGGGAGGAGGGCGTGGAGCGAGATGAGAGGAAGCGTGTGGGTCAATCCTTCGAGGTCAACCTGGGAGAACAAGCGCCAGACTCGTTCGGGGTCAGGTTTCGCGAGCTTGAGGAGGTCGACGAGCTCGGCAGCGGGTCCGACGAGCTGTGCCGAGGGAGGAGCGGCAGGCGAGGTGTTGGATTCGGACGTTGGGGCAAAGAGCGCGTGCGATGCGCGCGAGAGGGCAGCCCAGCTCCGATTGGGTTGTCGTTCCGAATTGGGCGAGGCGTGCGCGTCTTCAGAGTGGTGGGTACGCGCGACGTGGGCCGAGTGCAGCGGGAGTGCAGATGAAGTGCTGTGTCGACACGCCGGGCAGGGTGCGCTGACCGAGCGGGCGCCGGACGTTGAGGCTACCGGTACTGCTTCGGACAGCAGCAGTCCTTGCCGCGCGAGCCGTCGGACTGCCATCGACACGTGAGGCCGGATTGGGTTGGCAGGGAAAAAAGCGGGTTGCGTGCGGCTTTCGCTTGATCTCGTCGGGACTCTCGGTCCGCGATATCCGCCGACTCGTCTCTCTGTAGCGGATGCAGGCATTCGCTATTCACTACTGGACTAGGCTCAGTCCACGGTTGCCTCTCGGGCACGACCATTGCTTGTAGCGACCAGCATTCACCGTACGCGTTGCGAGCGAGGCCGCTGGACATACATCCTGGGCATGCTGATCTTGACCATCTCGTATCACGCCTACGCATCGCTTTTGTACCCGAACGAGAGACTATAGGTAGTTCTTGCGATCTGGCGAGCTTCTTCGCGCATTGGCCGCGCAAGGTGCTCGATTGGTCCATTTGTATTCCGTATCTGGATTCCCAGTGCTTTTTTTGAGACATGCTAAAGCGACCGACCTGAGGGTTGCAATTGCTGCTGATCAGATCGAACAGAGAGCGTCTCTCGCGAGCGACTGCGAGCGCACTTTGTCAATCTCGTGAATTGGCTTGAATTTTCGCGAGGTCGAGTAGGCGTCGTGTCGGATCAGTATGCGTCAGATTGAGTATGTATCAGGAGAGAACAGACACCGCGAGCAAGAAAATCTGAGATCTTCGGCACGAGGTTGCAAGGGATGACGAAACCGCTGCAGCGCGACTCGGGAAGATCGCTGCAGATATTCGAACTGCACTCTTGCACTTCCTGATCGACCGGCTACCCTCGACTGCATGTTTTCACGGTCGCTTGTCGGCCTCACTGGGTCAGGCGTCAGGTCGTCCTGCCTGTCAGGTACTCGAGCTGGACACGCTCGCGGATTCCCTCGACCATCGATCGTCCAACTTCGACTCTCGAGCGGCACGGCAACGGCAGCTCCGAAGAAGGCAGGCAGACGGTGGAAGGGACTCGCAGCGGCAGGTGCGATCGGAACGGGCGTGTTCCTGTACGATCGGTACGAAGGCGCCGAAGCGCTCCGGAGATCGCTTCGCACACTCGTATTCGGATTGACGCTCGCGATCGACTTCAAGCTCAACTTCTCGCCTGATAACCCAGAAGGGATCGACGCGCTGCACGAACGCACCGCGAAGAGACTTCAGGCGTTGTGCGAGACGAACCAAGGCATGTACATCAAGCTCGCCCAGTCTGTGAGTCTGAAATCTACTACAGTGTCGTCGAGGCGCGAATGCGATCGCCTCGACTTCCTCGAGAAGAGAACAAGGTTGCGCTGACGCATTCTACACCGGTGTTTGATTAGCTCGCAATCCAAGCTGCGATTCTGCCCAAGCCTTACCGCGAAGCGTTCGCGAACGTCTTCGATGCGGCTCCTGGAGTCGAATGGGAAGAAGTGGTCAAGGTGTTCCGAGCCGAGTTTGGCTGTCACCCGGACGACGCATTCGACTCGTTCCAACGGACCCCCGTCGCTTCCGCTTCGATCGCACAAGTACACAAGGCGAGGCTCAAGGTTGCGAACGGACAGGCTCCCTGGAAGGACGACGAAGGCTGGGTCGCGGTCAAAGTCAGGAAACCGGCAGTACCGAAACAAATGGAATGGTGAGCCTCTGAACCTTTACAACAATCACGTGTTCTCGCTCACTCACGTTGCTCGGACCTCCACCGTACCAGGGACTTGTTCTGCTACCGGGCCCTATTGTGGAGCTACGAAAAGATCTTCGATCTGCCCGTATCGTTCATCTCGAAGTATGTGACCGAGCAGATGCGCAAAGAAGCGAATCTCGTAACCGAGGCCCACAACGCCGAACGAACTGCCGAATACCTCAAGAATGAGCCGACTTTGAAGAAGACTGCGATGGTACCGACAGTGTACTGGGACTGGACAGGGCCGTCCGTGATGACTGCCGAGTGAGCAGAATCGGCCTGTGCTCTCTTGGTATACCTGGGCTCATTTTGTCTTTGCAGTTTCATATCGGCATGCCGATTGACAGACAAGAAGCGCCTCGCCGAATATGGCTTGTCGGTGAAGGAAACGATGGACGCCGTGACGGAACTGTACTCGGCCATGGTGTTCAAGTGGGGTTGGGTGAGTGTTCTGGACGTTGAACGATACGCTGCAGATCACTCATGATCTCCGTCTGTTCTCGTGCGCTCGGCAGGTCCAAGCCGATCCTCATCCCGGAAACATTCTCGTCCGGCCGAACGCAAAACGACCGAAGCACCCAGAGATCGTCCTCATCGATCACGGTCTTTACGTCGACATGCCCACCCAATTCCGTCACCAGTACTGCCAGCTATGGCGATCGCTGTTCACGGGACAGATTTCCGAAATTGAAAAGATCGCCGTCGCGTGGGGCATCAAGAAGGAGAATGCCGACATTTTTGCCTCGTTGACGTTGTTGCGACCACACAAGCTCAAGAAGCAGAAGGGAGCAGAGGCGCCAACTGAGGCAGAGAAAAAGTTTGGCGAGCAGACGCGGTACGAGCAGCAAGTCGGGTTGAAAGCGAGGCTCAAGACAATGCTCGAGAGCGAGGAGCTGATTCCGAGAGTGAGTGATGACCTCAACTGGAAGCAAGGATCCATAGGTTGCTGACGAGTCGCGCCTCTCCTCTGCCGCTCGACAGGAACTCATCTTTGTCACGCGGGGGTTGAGAATGTTGCAAGCAAACAACCAGGCGATGGGTTCACCTTCGAATCGGATCAACATTCACGCTCACTACGCAGCTGACGGTCTCGCTGCATTTACGCCCGCCGATTCCCGCACCTTGTCCAAGATTGGACTCAAGTCGTACGCGGTTGAAACCCTACGGCTCGTGATCTTCCGAGTCGTGCTCTTTGCGGTCGATGCCGGGTTCCAGTTCACACGGCTGCGGAGTTGGTTCATCGAGAAAGTACTGGGCGGTAAAGGAGAGGGACTCGAGGATCTTTTGCAACGACAAGTCACGGTGAGCTCACCCTCCGCGTATCTCTATGCAAATTGCCCCCTCGCTCATGCCTCCTTTTCTCGTCGGGCAGGACATGGCCCGTAACGAGTTTGGTGTCGAGTACGTTCACTGTTTCACTCTCTTGGCAACAAGCTCATTGAGCTAATTTGTCATCTATTCATCGCAGACTCGATGATGCAGCCTTCTCCGGCTGATGAAAAGATGAACATACAGTAGTTTGTGTCTGTTGTATCCCCTAGCTTCCATATTTCGTTTAGACCCTTGCAAAATCCAGAGCCATTGCATCCAACAGCAGCCCGTCGCGGTAAGCCCAGACGAGCGCAAGTTCCTGCGCGTTTGGTCAGGCTCTCGTCCGAGTCGGAGGGACAGACAGGCATGACATGCTGTGAGCCCGCAGTGCAAGACAATTTCGCTAGTGCAGGCGCCGCGTCATGATTGGTTAATAGAACGAGTGACCCGCCTATGAAGTGACGCGCGATTTTGCGCATCGGATCGTCGTGATCCCGAAGTGGCGCTCAAAAACGAGGGGACAACCTCTGTACTTCTGCTCCTCTTCTCTCTCCACTATTGACCCTGATAAATCATCAGTATCATCCCAAATAAACACAACCAACTACCCACACACACATAATATGTCGTCCTTCACCGATAAACTTGCCGGCTTTGCTCAATCGATCGCGTACCCGAACATGGATCAGAATCTCGGCCACCACGAGCACGATGCCGCTCATGGAGCCGCCCTCGTCGACCACGAACCTGCCTCGGGCGTATGGGGTGAGTCTCTTCTCTGATTTCCGAGCCTGATTTCGTTTTCGAAGTGTGCTGATGGCAGTGTCCGCTCGTTTGACCATAAACTCTGTATTCAGACCGGCTTCATGGTGAGAACACCCTTCGACAGATTAGGTCTCAGGGAGATTGTGGAGACGGTATGGAGGATGGTTTGAAACGCAAAGCTGTTGCGCACCAGGTACGACTTTTGTCCTCGCCTCTCCCTTTGTCACAGAACCAGCTACTGACCGGGTTCCGGTACACTCAGGAGCATCTCGCTGAGCGTACTCGCCTTGCACGAGAGGGATTGTTTGAACCGCACACCTCGCACGACGTGCTTACGAACATGAGTGACGAACACCGCAACGTCGCTTCCGGATCGAAAGTCTTTGGAGGTCCCGCCGAGACGTCTGCTGCAATCTCGGAATCGTTGAAAGGTGGAGGAATGGGCAAACAAGTGCTCGAGAACCAGAAGATGAATTAAGCTCGAACCCCGCCGTCGCATTTCGTTCCTTTTCGTTGTCACTCCCTCTCGCATGTGCATAGTTTTTTCCTCGTTTTCTCTCTGAAACTCGACTGGCGTCGGTACCAAGCCAGTTGAAGTGCAATACTCTGTTCTTTACACAATCTCTGTCAAACCGTCGTCTTGTACTCAAGCATTTTTTCCGCGGTGTGTTTAAAAGCCCCATTGAAGCAGACTGACGTTATTCTCGTCGACGAGCGGTCTGTGAACAAAAATGATCTTCAGCACTGCGTGTCATCGCGAAATTCTTCAGCTCACCCAGTGTGCTGCCAGGCCGGAGCCGGCTGATCAGCAGGGTCTTCCTTGTGAATTGAAACCGTCGCATCGACTTGAGTAGTCTTGGGTTCATCCTGCTCGGCGTCGGGACCTTCCTCGACCATGGTCGTGTCCGCCTCTACACCAGCATCAGCCTGCGCTTCGGTGCACGCTTGGATCTCTCCTTCGTCCAGGGTCGGGTCGTCGTTGCGCTCAAACGTTTCGTCGGTCGTCTCGAAAGATTCGTTGGTGGCCTCCGAGCCGTCCTCGAGTGAACTTTCGTGCTCAATAATCGCAAGGCGTTCTCGCTGTTGACGCATCGAAGAATCGCGATGAGGCCTATCTCCCCTCCTCCAGGGCTGGACCTTCAAACGAGAAGATAAAGTCAGCAACTGATGTGCTTTCGTAAAAATGACACAGGAATTCCTGACTGGAGCTTGTTGCTGCTTCTCTTTGATCTCTTCAATAATGCCTTGGACCGGAGCGTATGTGCGGCTCCAGGGCTCGATCGCAGGAGATTAGCTGATAACAAGCAACTCGCTCCTGGTGCGGAATCGTACCGGCGCATCACCCAAGCTCGCCGATCTCCTCGGTTCCGAACGCCTCGGTCCGTGCTCGATCGCATGTTCGTCGATATCAGTGACTGCGATGATCGGAGCTGGAAGGTCGGTCTGAGTTTCGAACTCTCTCGTGTCGACGATGCCACCCGTCTGAGTTCCATAGTTGACCGTCTCGAAGCGGTCGACGATGCCAGGGGGATGACGTGTGCCTTCGAGCTCTCGAGTCAATTCGGCGAGTTGATCTTGCAACTGCTGGTTCTTCTTCTTGAGTACGTCGTTCTCAACCTCGAATTTTTGCTTGTCGCTTTTGAGTTTTCGCAGTTCGTCGTCGTTCTTGATTCTGTGCAGTTGCCTTTCGATCTGGGCTCGAAAGATCGGAGAGATGACGACGCGTCGCTGCGAAGCGAGAGGTGCAGGATCTGCGTTCGGGTGAGCTTCCTCGTCGTTTGGCTTTGATTCTTGGCGCTGGTGTTCTGGATCGGGTTTGTTATACTCGAAGCGTTCGAGGACTTCTTCGGATTCGTGCGACTCGAAGAGTTGCTCTTGTTGCTGATGAATCGCTTCGAATGCGAGGCCCCATCCGCGCTCATCCTCCTTCGGTTTCGCCTCGTTCTCAACTTGGACGTTCGAGCCTGAAACTCCTTGTGGACGGTATTCATCCGTGTCGACCTTTTCCTCCATCACTTCTTCTTGACAAGCTTCGGTTCCGAGTCCCCAGCCGAGTACAATCGGCTTCGACAGATCCTTGCTTTGGTGGCGCTCGTGACCATTTGCTTTCTCGTCGTTGGCTGTTCCCTCATCAACATGCTGCTTTCGACCATCGTCACGGTGCTCAAACTCGGATCGGGTCAAATACTTGTTCATCGTCTGACTCGAAACGGCCAGCTCTTGATCCTGACCCTTGCTGGTCTCGATCGTCGAAACCGAAGTTCGACGTTTCGAGTCGGCGGGTGAATCAGAAGAGTCAGACGATTGCGAGTGTCCCGGAACGTTCCAATGACTGTATTCGGGATAGGCAAACTCGGTACCTCGACTGGCAGATTCGCTATTGGGTTGCTCCTTTTTTCCCTTCACCTTGCGGCCCTGGCTCGAATCGACAAGTCCCCAATGGTCGTTCGAGGCGAGGGATGGAGAAGAGTCGTGGTCTTGGGAAGAAGAATGCGAACTCCGAGCCGGAATCGAGAGAGTCGAGACTGGAGAAGTAGAAACTGCTTCCCCAATTCCCCAGCCGAAAGAGGTAGCATCCTGGTTCTCCTGAGCTCCGGTTCCGTCCTCGTCTCGTTCACGCGCAGGACTGTGGCCATTACGATCGCTTGTAGAGGATGAAGTGTTTGTCGTCGAGCTCGACCATTCATCCACTGTCTTTTGCGGCTGAGTCGGTACCGACCAAGGAGAATCGTTGGTTTGTGAAGTAATGCTTGTCGCAGGGGGAGGTGGAGTCTTGATCTTGGTGGACGCGACTGGCTTGGAAGATGACACCTGGCGATTCGGATTGTATCCAAGAGGAGCATGAATCGAGTAAGGACGTTTCGCTGCAGCTGTCGTACCAGAATCGGGAGAGAGAGAGAGAGAATCACGGAGGGATCAGTTCGGAAACGCGACAAAAAACAAACAAACGAGGTTCGTGCTCCGGAAAATGATAGGACTTGCCCAACTTGAGAGTTTTCGGGTCGGAAATTGAGGGAAGGGATGACCTGTCGATGACAGTCGGTACTCGTCGCGTGGGCGTCTTGATCGCGGGAGTATCGGTTGATTCGGGGTTGGAATCGATGACGGTGTTTGCGGAACTCGTGAACGATTCCCAACCCGAGGTCGCAGGGACGAGAGCCTCGTTCGCAGCAACAGGAGATGCTGGAGGGTTGTTGGGCTCAGGTGTAGCCCAGATCGAGCGGTTCGACTTGGGTTTGGAAGGCGGAGGCAGATGAGGCGGAGAAGCGTAGGACGAGAACCGATCCGAGCCGGCCTGTTCCTCAATCGGAGACATACTACGGCCAGAAGCCATCGCAAGAAAAGAGACGCGGCGGAACCTAGCGAGATAGAGAGGGAGGGGAGGAGGTGGGGGAGAGAAACAAGCGACACGAGAAATCTCACCTTGTTCTGCTCGACGTGTCTCGCATCTTTCGAGAATCTTTGGTTGAGGGGTGAGAACGATCCGTACTTGGATGCAGATTGCGAAGGGAGTACAAACTCCGTAAAAAATATTGCTACAAACGGTTCGGATATGTCAAAAAGTTTTACAGCCTCGCGGCTTTCTGCTGGATCGCCCGGATCCTCATGACTTCTTGAGCGACCTTGCCCGGTCTCCGCAAACTCGCTCCAACTCCCAGCATGAGGGTCAACAGGACCAACGAGCCGGCTTGGTGAGTTGCAGCGAGGTGAGTCGGAACGAGGTACAACAAGGTCGAGATGCCCAATACGACTTGCAGCACCGACATGTGCAGCGAAGCCTTGATCAATCTCTGAGTAAGCGGAGGCAGGTGTGCGCGAAGGGAAGGTCGACGCGACAGCGCGAACAGAGTCACGACCGAGGTGAACGTCGTGTAAGCCTGTTTCCAAAACTCGAGGTGATCAGTCTTGGGGATGGAGGGGGATACTGGTAGATCTCATTCATCGGGAACGGAACTGACGAGCATGCGGTGATCGAATTGAGCGGTCGTCGGGTTCTCAAACATGTTGCGCCACCACTTGTCGCTCTTGTCGGCTTTGCGGGCATAGTAATCCTTGTACAACTCGCCCATGCCTGGGGAGAGACCGTCGCCCATGGTGGGCCACTCGTTGTAAATGAGTCCGGCGTCAAGGCCAGCGACAAAAGCACCTAGCGGGTAGACGAGCGATTAATTGTGGATGCCAATAGAGCACGAAAACATCCGCATTGTCCTTACCTGAGAACGCAGTCAGAAAGACCAAGCCACTGAGGGCAGTGACCCCAATCCTGAACCGGTTTGCGACCGGTCCGTTCAACACCCGCAAACTTTCCGCCGGAGTCTGGATCCCACTCAAGCCTTTGCCAAGTCGGACGAGTTGCCAATCACGCTTGACTCCGAGTCCCATGCGCAGGCACAGCGCAAAGACGCAGAACGCCATGCCCAAGTGACTCGCGAGGCGGTACTGACTCACGCGGGGCACTCCTCCGAGTTCTTCGACCGATTTCGAATCGAGGCCCGATTTGACCATGTACCAACCCAGCGCGCCTTGACCACCGATGAGCGTTGCAATTCCGAGCAAAGGTGCGAGTGCCGTACGAGCGAGTTGTCGGCGGTAGATAAAGTACGGCAACGGGAGGAGGAACGTCAAGCCGATCAAACGTCCGAGCATACGGTGCGACCATTCCCACATGTAGATCTTCTTAAAGTCCGTCATGGTGATGTGTTGGTTGTTGCTGATGGGGCGCGAGATGCGTCAGTTAGGTTGATCGGGAAGCGGACACCTTGCTCGGAAAGCAACGCACATTTTCCATTCAGGAGTGGCCTTGTACTTTTCGAATTCGGACATCCATTCGTCGTGCGAGAGGGGCAAGAGGGTGCCTTTGACGACGTTCCATTCGGTGATGGACAAGCCCGATTCGGTCAACCGGGTCATGCCTCCGACGATCACGATGCAAAAGACCATTCCAGCGACGACAAACAGATACTTGGAGACGAGCGGGGTCGTCATGCGAGGTTCGGCCGTCGGAGGAGCCCCAGTTGCAGCTCGAGCGTCTGTCGCATGTGGTGTATCAAGGGTGGCAGTCGTCAGGCTTCGGATGCGGTGAGCGGGTTGTTGCACTGCTGGAGACTGTCACTCGTCGTGAGAATGTCAGCCCCAATGCATTGACACATGCTCGAGAGAGAGAGATAGACTAGATGGGCGAAAGAGGCGGTACACTCACATTCGCTTTCCGTCCGAGCATGTGCGCTCGCAGGGTCGCGCGCACATTCGCCTGATCGAGCAGTGACCGCGTCTGGGACGAAGCACGGTTGCAGGAACGTGCCGATGCGTGAAGGCATCGGTTCAAAGTCACGAGTTGGAAAGAATGCGGTGGTGCGGAAGAGAGCGCGGTTCGAGAGGGGGCCAATACCGAACCGAGCAGTGGCCGGATCCCTGCTCGCGTGAACGACATGACTTTTTTGAGTCGAAGAATGTCGAGACGACGAGAGATGCGGATTCGAAAGTTGTTTCATTCGTCGATCGGTTCTCTTCACCGCCACCGTCTTGATTCTATCGCTGTCAATAATGTTGCGAGCAGTGCTACCGACGCTCCGAGCTACTCCTCGACGAGACGCATTCGTGTCTCGGACTGCAATTGCCGTGCCGAGATCAACCCCGAACATTCGATCGCTGTCTTCTTCGTCGGTCCTCCGATCGGCTTCATTGTCCGACGGCGAACAGTTGCTCAAGACGAAACTTGAAGAATCCCTCGAGGGTGCCAAGGTTCAAGTGCAGGACGTTTCTGGTATGTTTCTGATCCTCTACTGTAATCTTCGCGAGTTGTCTGTGAACTGAACTCGCACGAATCGTATCGTAGGCGGATGTGGTAGCTTTTACGCGATTCAGATCGAGCACGAGAGCTTCAAAGGGTTGAACACGATCAAGCAACACCGCATCGTGAACCAGCTGTTGAAGGACGAGATCAAAGCCATGCACGGACTTCAAGTGAGCAAACCCCTTGTATACGCTTGTGTGTGCGACCAGGAACTCTGACACTGGACTCTGGAATTGACAGCTCAAAACAAGCGCACCCTAGTACAAAGCTCGTCCTGGTTCTCTCCCTCACGTTTTCCTGTTGTTTACTACGCTCTCCCAACTCGCAATGCATATTCTCCTACATTCATCTTTGAGGCGATCGCTATCCCCCTACTCTTGCAACAAGAAGCCAATGTTGCCCGCCATCTTCAACTTTCTCTCGAAATTGCGGTACCACCGTTCAATCTCTCCGAACTCGATCCAACCTCCCCCCGCGCCTGCACCGCTGAGTGCAGACTGTTGAGCTTCGGGGAGAGGTTTGACAAATCCTGCGACGGCGTTGAACAAGTTCTTGCCAACGAGTTGAGCGAGTTGAACTGGGTTCGCGTTCGCTCCTGGTCCTCCGTTTGAAGTCGGTACGAGTGCGGTAGACGAGGTCGAGTTCGAGTTGGAAGCGGAAGGAAGTGCAGCGAGGTGAGCAGCGACCGCAGCGAGAGGTTCACACAAGATCCCAAGGGTCGCGGTCGTCGTCGAAGTCGTCGTTGAATTCGTTGCAGTGAACGTGGTGGAAGCCGAGGCAGGGAGGAACGTGCCGCGCAACCGGAAGATGGCCGAGGGTTTCTCGTTCGACAGGCTGTGGTAAAATTTCGGATTAGAGAACGTCTCGCTGGATTGAGGGCGCAGGTTCGACTTGCCCGCCTATCAGCTGAAACCCTTTTCCCCTGTGTGCAAAGGATCATATCAGTTCCGACAGACTCGGGAACGGGAGAGCGAGAGAGTGGGGTCTTTACGGAATTTCGAGATGCACAGTGGCACCATATCCTTCTGGAAATGGAGCTGTTGAGTTCGAGAGAAGGGTCAGTGGGCGAAACGCGATAGTGGTGCGGTACGTACCCTGGCCGGTCAGGAATACGGTAATGTGGTTGAGCTCTTGCGCATTGTCGACCTGAGCAAGAAACCGTTCAGGTGCTGCAGGGTCTTGTACAGTCTGCTGTCTGCTCGAGGCCGGTCTCGAAGAGGGTCAGCCTGCGCGAGAACAAAGGGAGAACGAGAGGTACCGACACCAATCGACCTGTATCCAACCGAGAATCAGTGAGAGCGACGTTGCAGAAGATAGGCTTTTGGCTGAAGCTCACCTGGCACGACAAACGCAAACATTGGGATGGTGGAGAGTGAGAGAGATCAAGTATACCTCCTGTCGGTTTCGTCATTTCATCACTTTCTCGCCTCTCGTACTTTGACCGCATTATTCGTGCCATGCCGTATCTGTAGCAAATACAATGACAATACTCGAATTTCGTCTCGGATGCCGCTCGGAAACTACGCGGCTGCCAAGCGTCTCGATCAATAATCTCACACGCGAAAGTTCGACAGACGCGACCGGAGCCACGGCAGACTACAGTCCTCCTCCGTCCTCCGCCTCGACGCTTTCTCGGTCAATCAGTCGCATCACGTTCCGCCGCGATCGGTCGCGCGAGGCATTAACCTTGCATTCGAGCTGTGCGGAATTCCGCTTCAAGCATCATCCCGTCTCGATCACGCTCGTCCTTGCCTCTCGACCGTGCTGCAAGCGCGTCGGATGCGCCGGTAACCGTCGTCACAGAAGCAGAGCTGTCGTACCCATTGTCGGTCCCGATGCAGCACCGCAACGCGTACCACCCGCCGAACACGCCCTCGTTCTCAATCGACACCGCGCCCGACTCGAACTCTCCCACCTCGTCTGCGCCGTACACCCCGTCACCGACACGCTCGCAGTTCTCGCCGGCCCGCGCAGCGATGCACGCAGATTCAAAAGACCCGGGTTACTTTGTCGGCGAGAACCCGTCGAGCGCGAGCACGAGCGGTAACCCATACCCACCTCCGACCTCGCAGCGGTTCCTCCAACCGACGCACGATTACAGTCCACTCCCGCACGAGTCGAACAGCGCGTCGTCGTCGGTCCACCTGCCGCTCCTGAGCGCAAACGGTCACCCGCAAGACTTTGACTTGCCCGAATCGAGCCTCCATGCCCGCAGGATCCGGTCCAACTCGCTCCGGAGTAGCGGAGGCGCGAGCGGAGCAGCCTCAGGCGCAAACCCGCTCACCTGGATCACGACTCTCGCGACGACGAGAACCCGAGTCCACCCGCTCGTGCTTGTACCGGTGTTTGTGCTCGGCGCTATCCTGAGCATGACGCTTGGACAGAAAGCAACGGCTGCGGCTGCAAGTCGCATGAGCGCCCTCAAAGTATGCCTGTCTTTTTCCTTTCGAGGTTTGTAACGATTGCTCAACTGTTTCGCTTTGTTCCCGGTATGGTCAGTCGTTCAGCTCGACTGCCTCGACCCCAAATTACACGATACACTCTTCAGGACACCTGTTCTTGTCGCCATCGGCGCTACATCCGGCATCTCCTTCATCACCGTTTACACCAGCTGAGATGACATCCGTGTCGAAAGTGCACTCGTTACGACATCCGATCCACGAGCTCATCCTCAACGCGACTCGGCAGTGGGAAAATAAACTCGCACGACAGTCTCAGACGCTCGCCGAGGCCGTCGCCGAGTACAAACGTCGATTCGACGGTCGCAACCCTCCCAAAGGGTTCGACAAGTGGTTCAAGTTTGCGCAGGACAACAAGGTCGTCTTGATCGACGAGTTTGAACAAACGTACACCGACGTGTTGCCGTTCTGGTCCCTCCCTCCGCACGTGATCCGAGAACGTGCCAACAAGCTGCAACTCGATCAGAGCACGTTCACCATGTTGATCAAACCTACGCAAGGGGACTCTGAAGAAGACGAGGAAGACAATGTCGAGATCATTGGGAACCACGCCGAAGATGGTCGGGCCAGAGATCAGAAGAAACTCATGAAGCGGTGGGCCAAGTGGGTCGAGGGAGAACGCACAAACACGAAGAGTGGTGGGGCAAAGTGGCAAGGGGTCAACATCACGATGGCAGCGCACGATGGACCGAGTATCATGTTGGATGACAAGGCGAGACGGAGACACCTTGCGGCCGCCAAGGCAGGCAAATGTCAGTTACAGCTAGCTTCTTTCTCTTTTCTCTGTTGAGACGATCTGACCATCGACGAGGGGTCTCAGTCTTGCAAGAAGACGAGTACGAGATGGTGGATGAGGACGCCGCGTGAGTCTTTCTACCGCTCATTACCACCTAGCGTCATCACTTGGCTGAAGATATCGACCCGTCAACAGGCTGTGGGGATTCCCGCTCGCATGCCCCGCCAACTCGAGACTGCGAAGAGCGTACGATGGACTCGAGATCGACAACTTGCCGAAAGGTCCTTCCTTTGTCGCAGATCACGTCCAGACGATGAACCTGTGCGAGAATCCCGAATGGCAGTACCTCCACGGTATGTCTCTCGTCTCGTTCCCTTCAAGGTTTATCCTCCCATCGTAGCGAGAAATCTTCTCGCTGATTCTTGAACTTGTCTCGTCCTCTCGACAGGGTTCACGAGTTGGCCCGGCATGAGACCTCAGATCCTGCGACCCTTGTTCTCGTTTGCCAAGACCTCGCTCCATTCGGACATCCTCTTGACCCCACTCGAGCAGTACTGGGACCGAGAACCATGGGATCCGAAATGGGAGGACAAACCATACAACAAGGCGGTATGGAGAGGTTCGACGACCGGAGTGTGGTTCGATCGAGGCACATGGTGGAGAAGTTCACAGCGAGTTCGGTTGTGGTTCATGGGCAAGGACAAGACGGGACACAAGAACGTTCGATTCTCGACTCAAGGGTTGGAAACTCCCATCGGGGTCGACAGTCTCATTGAGAAACGAGTTCCGACTCAAGAGTTGATGCAGCGTTACGTCGACTTTGCGTTCACGGGCAAGGCAGGACAATGTTCCGAGGAAGACGGAAGTTGTCAAGCCGTGAGAGACTTGTTTGACTTTCAACGGACGTTCGGGTGGAACGAGGCAAACGAGTACAAGTACATGTTGGATCTCGACGGCAACGCGTGGTCGGGAAGGTTCCACCGGTTGCTCTCGACCAACTCGGTCGTGCTCAAAAGTACCATCTTTCCGGAATGGTCAGTCGTCTCGAGATCTAGTTTTGAGCACGAATGGGAAGCTGACAACACCTCTACAGGTATGCGTCTTGGATCCAACCTTGGGTACAGTGAGTGGGATCCACCTTCGACTAACTCTCTCGAACAGAACCCGAACTGTCTGCTGAACGATAAACCTTGATTCTCCTCTCGACAGTTACATCCCGATCAAGATCGACTACACCGACTTGTTCGACGTGATGGCATTCTTCTCGGGAGACTTGGACGGTCAGAACGATCACGAGCACCTCGCGAAACAGATTGCCGACAATGGCAAGGATTACACGGAACGGTTCTGGCGCTACGAGGATATGGAAGCGTGTATGTTTTTTTCTCGTTTCTCGTCAACTAGGCGCGTTGCATACCCCATTCTGATCGTCTCGCTTCGACTCGTGGCAGACTTTTTCCGACTGTCTCTCGAATGGGCGCGCGTGACAGGTGTGTTTCATGTCTCTTGCTGGCACGAAGCTGCTGTCATGGAGAAGCTAACGAGATCGCGACGTTCTGTGACTAGCCGAGGATCGAGAATCGATGGATTACGAAGGACCTGGAGTCTGATTCCCTGGACGATTGCATCGACAAATTCTCCACAGTGTAGCATTCTTCGAAAAGGCGGCAATAGAGTTTTCAGGCCATACTTTCTTTTGCATGCGTTTTGTGTCTGTTCTGTCACCCACCCTTTCAAGCTCATTCATATACCCCCCTTCTTGGATTGTTTGGTGTATTTCTGGTTTCGTTCTCTCCATCAGCAATTGTCGTTGCCCTCGCAAAGAACAGCGTTGCCATCTCCCCTGGTTCGGCCGTCCTCTAAGCATAGTTTGGTCGAACACCAGATGACAATCGCTAGTACAGACAGTCCTCAAGGATAAGGGAGAGCAGCGAGGTGCGAGTATCGAGAGACTTGGTGTCCATTCGAGACTGCTTGCGCTCAGAAATGGGATCTTGCCGTTAGCGACTATGAGCTTCTCCTGGGGAGAATGATGGCGTTGAAGTTACCTTACGTCAGTCTCAGTAGGAGAACGACCACCTCGTGGCAGGACAGGAGTTGTATACAGTTTTCGGCAAGAGGGAAGCTCAGAAAAAGTGGTCGAGATGCAATAACGCCACTGGCGCTGGAACACGTGGACGCGACCAGGATCAGATCTAGAAAGAGTACCGCCCGGACCTGTACAAGCCTCTTTTGACTGGCGATCAAAGAGACAACTATATCGTCAATTCGGAAATCTGGCTGAATTCGGAGGCAATGGCAAGCGCAGAAACATCCCCAGAGTTGACCCATAGTCTCGGGAGAATGTAAGCCTCAGATGACCGTGAAATCCCGAACGTGAGGTGTCTTCCCGTTCTAGGAGTTCATGGTTAGCTTGTTGGAATTGTTGGGGGCGCAACACTCTGAGGCTTGCGAATGGGGAAGCAACTCTCGTGAGTAGCGAGTAGCAATACAACACCGCCGAGTCTACGTGGTATATGGTTTATAAGAGTTAGGCTGAATCAAGTGGCCCGGGTGTCGAAAGCACCTTGTCTGTTCGCAATCGAGTGACGGGTCAGCTTCCATCGCAAGAGCTTTGATAGCGGTGCTTAGGGAGGGACTAGCCTTCGTAATGCCATGAACTCTTTATAAGCTGGGGCAGTAGGGGGCTGCAGCGGTTCGACCTGAATATCCGTGTTGATTAAAGGATAGTGGGTTTCAGAGTCGAAACCGCTTTGGAAGGTGGAAAGGACCAGTTAGTCTCCAACCAACAGGTCAAGCAGGCAATGGGTGAATCTTACCTGAGATCGCCACAAGCGACAAATGGTGCGATATACCTCATTGCTCCGGCAATCTCGTTCCTAAGTTCCTCATCCACCATCTCTTGATCCTCCGAAGAAGACGAGGTCGAAGCATTAGAGTAGGAAAAGTCGAGCAGAGGGTTGGTCAGGTCCGGAGAGAAGCCTTCCCGGAAGTTCTCGCAGACGACGAAAGCCTCTGCGATTTATGAACGACCTTGTCAGCTGGTGCAGCGGTGCCAGAAGCTAGACTCCAGACGCCTCACCTAGACTACTGTTTCTCGAACTCCGTGGCTTTGCGCAGGTCACTCGCTCGAAGAAGCAGCGCAATTGGTCGTACAGCAGTGTCACGTCCCGTCCCCGGAAAATTTTGGCGACAAAGTTTCCGCCTGGTCGAAGCACCGCAAGAGTAATATTGAGAGCCTGCAGAGCGCACAACAATACGGAATCAATATCGGGAGGTGGGGGAAGATTCGAGAGGCACGAACGGCAAGCAGAAGTTGCGCTTGAACAAATTCGTCAAGATCATGCAGACCAGTAACTGTATAGCACATGCATCAGTGTTACGCAAAGTTGCGAAAGACAGCGAAAGAGCCGCTTACCATCTGGAGCACCATCGCACACAACGAGATCCGCCCGCTTGCCTTTGAAGTGGTCAATAATCTGTTCTGCCGTTTGCGTTTTCGTGATGTCTCCCTCGATCTGAATCACTCCGGGCAGGGGTGCCTTTCAAAAGTCCAGAGGTAACGAGCGGTTCAGCGATCATCCGGAACACATAGCAACGGTCAACGCGGCGTCTCACCATCGGTTGCAAATCAACCGCTACGATGCGAGCCTTCTCCTCGTCATAGTTTGCAGGCTCATCCTTAGAATACAGCTTCTGCGATAAAACTTGCGACCAAGATCCTGCGCGAACATCCAGTGGAGGCTCAGCATGTGTGTACCGAAGCGGCAAGCGCGAAGAGGCGAGCATTGACTGACCTGGAGCAGCACACAGATCAACGCAGCGTTCGACCCCCTTGAACAACGCAAACTGCTCGTCTAGCTGAAGAAGCTTGTACGCTGATCGCGCGCGGTAGCCATCCTCCTTGGCAGAGCGGAAATACACGTCCCGCTTGACTGCTGTAGACTTCCCCATCTATTAGAAGACTGCTTGACCACCCTGCAGTCGTCGCAGTCGAGCAAGGTGAGCAGAGAATCTTTTAGTTGATGAGAGCAAGTTTCGCGTCGTACAACTCGGGGGCGCTTTGTCGGATGATATGTTGTGTTCTTACGGCCTGGGATCAAGGTCGGTGAGCGTCCGAATAGTGCTGGCAGCTGAGGGATGTGCAGTACTTGTTTATCAATCAAGTCATCGAACATGCTGCAACGAGCTCTCTTCCCGCGATTTTTCACGCCTGCCCTGCTTTGGAAGCTGCGTGCAGGATAACACGTCCACGACAGTCGTCTTCGACAACTAGATGAATGAAGATCGCTCAAGCTGCGGCAGTTGTTGCGCTCGACCTTTGTCGCCATGACTTCCGACAGGACCTGGCGGCAGTAACGTAGATATTTGGCTTCCTGAGCTAGCCGCATCTAGGCTGAAGCGGATGTTCACTAGCATGTACAGCCATGGAGCAAGCGCCGGAATAAGGGTTGAAGCTACGGTCTTGCACCTCGCCGTCCGGCTGCCTGATCTGCACGGTGTGCAACTTGACCGACGCCACAGATCTCCAGCCATACAGTATATGCGACGCCACCTCTCTCTGAGAAGAAAATGCATGAACGTGCAATCGCAAGAAACTTTACAAACGTTTTTGTCACTCGAGTATCAGGGTGAACCCTGCGGGACGCCTCGACCTGCCCGCGAGAACGAAGCAAGGAGCTGGGCTAGAGGCCGTCGGGACTCGGCGGCATCTGTCGCCACCCACGCTAGCCATGCGACCGATGCATTTTCGGCTGGACGGGACCGGCGAGCCGCTACTGAACGTGAACCCGCTCCGTTGCACACGACCCATGCGGTCGTGTCTGATTGGCCGACAAACCGGACTGTAGCGAATTTCAAGGTCCGGCAAATTCCCGATGCGCTCTCGAGGGAAAAAAATAAAGAACGATCGAGACCCCGCGAGACCCGCGAATGCACGAACGTGCGCTCGAGCCAGCTTGTCCTTGCTCGCTACAGACGACCGTAACAAGTGCCAGATGGTGCCCACGACAGACTCAATCCATAGCAGACAGCCATGAACCCGATTAAGGACGTGCCCAGCGATTAATCGAGCGCCCAGCGAGCGAGCTTTTTGTGGAAAGCTGCCGTGAGAAGGTCGCAATGGGTGAAACGTGCACCTCTCGATTTTGTGCTTGGCATCTTTCACGTTCGTCTCAAACTTGCATCTTCTCTCGAGTTTGAAATCCGTAAATAGCCGTGTGGGATCCAGGTCCGTCGAACTCGAGCTGTCGAAAAAACAGCTGCCCCGCCGCACCCTTCTTCTCTTTCTCTCCTCGTGCACAGCTCCAACTCCGACTCTTTCGACCTCCCTCCCACTCCTTCCTGCAACATGTCGTTCAACGAGAAGGAAGCATCGCTCGCGGGAGATAACAACCGGGTCCTCGACCTCAACGCTCAGCGTCGTGCCGCTCTCGCCGAAGTCGACAACGCCAAGTTTGGATTCTTCCACGTCAAGGCCTGCGCTGTTGCTGGTGTTGGCTTCTTCACTGGTATGTGAAGGAGTCTTTCTAGCTATCGGATTGCAGCTAACTCGGGTTTTCGATTTAGATGCCTACGATATCTTCGCTATCAACTTGGCCGTCGGCATGATCGGCTACGTCTACAACATGGGGTCGCATAAAGGAGCACTTACAGCAAACCAAGATCTTGGTTAGCAGCCCCTTCCAATTAGCCGTGTCTTTCCTCTTGCTCACCGTTTCATCTCACAGGTCTGAAAATCGCTACGCCCGTTGGAACTTTCATTGGACAACTTCTTTTCGGATGGCTCGCCGACCGCATCGGTCGCAAGCGCATGTACGGATTTGAGCTCATGATCAGTACGTCTTCATTGCTTCCTCGCCACCCTGGCGCTTCTCACGATTTCCATTGAGCTTGGCGAATTAACATTGCGCTCCTACCACAGTCATCATTGCGACTCTCGGTCAAGCCGTCGCCGGTCACGGCCCTGCGGTCTCGATTATCGGCGTGCTCGTCATGTGGCGCTTTATCATGGGTATCGGAATCGGAGGAGACTACCCCCTTTCCGCCTGTATCACTTCGGAGTTTGCCGCCACTCGCATTCGTGGTCGCATGATGGTTGCCACTTTCTGGTCGCAAGGTTACGGACAATTCGTGAGTTCCTCCGTTCCAGCTTTCCGTAGCATTGGCTAATATCCCCAATGGATTTCAGGGTGCCGCTGTTGTTTCGATCTGTGTGCTTCGTGCTTTCAAGAAACAGATTCTCGAGGATCCCGCAGGCTATGCTCAGTGAGGTCTTTCCCATGCCATAGCTCCTCAGACGCAAGCTAATTCCAACGACTGCAGCCACCTCGACTTCTGCTGGCGTCTCCTCATCGGTCTCGGTGCCGTCCCGGGAGCCGTCGCTCTCTACTTCCGTCTCACCCTCCCCGAAACTCCTCGCTTCACCATGGACGTCGAGCGCAACATCAAGCAAGCCACTTCGGACGTTGACGCATTCCTTTCCTCGGGAGGTTACGTCTCCGATGCTGAGCCGACCGTCCAGCACGTCGGTGCTCCCAAGGCCTCCTGGTCCGACTTTGGCCGTCACTTTGGCCAATGGAAGAACGGCAAGGTCCTCTTCGGATGCGCCTGGAGTTGGTTCGCGCTCGACGTCGCCTTCTACGGTCTCGGATTGAACTCCTCCATCATCCTTTCTGCGATCGGCTACGGAGCCGTCACCAAGGGAACCCCGCAGATGATTCGTTACGAGACTCTCTACAACTTGTCCGTCGGCAACCTGATCATCACCGTCGCCGGTCTCATTCCTGGTCAGTTCGCGTTGTATAAACTTGCATCGGATTTGGAAGCTTACCCATCTATTCCGCTCTGTAGGTTTCTGGTTCGCCTTCCTCCTCATCGACCGCATTGGTCGCAAGCCTCTGCAGCTCGGTGGCTTCGTTGTCCTCACCATCACCCTCTGCTGCATGGGCTTCGGCTACCACAAGCTCAAGGACAATGCTGTCGGCGCCTTCGTGTTCCTCTACTGCCTTACCAACTTTGCGCAAAACGCCGGTCCCAACACGACCACTTTCGTCGTTCCGGGAGAGGTCTTCCCTACTCGTTACCGTTCGACCGCTCACGGTATCTCGGCGGCGTCGGGCAAGTTCGGAGCCATCATTGCTCAAATCATCGCCTTCAAGCTCAAGGACCGTGGAGGAAAGAACGCCTTCGTGCCTCACATCCTCCAAATCTTCGCCCTCTTCATGCTTACGGGTATCTTCTCGACCCTCCTCATCCCCGAGACTAAGGGCAAGTCGCTCGAGGAACTCTCGGGAGAGGACCAAGACCACTTCGTCACCGGTCCTACCACCAGCAGCGTCTAAGAAAACAACCCTCATCGGTTTGGTGTCTTTGGATTCCTTCAGGATCGCGCAGTAGCAGTTTTGGTATTTCCTTCTCTTTGGGTCTTTCGCTTCCTTATTCAGCATTTTCTCTTCGGTTCGTTCCAAAAATCTATATAGTCGTTCCTTTTTTTCTCGTGTCACTCTCTCTTGCTTTCCACTCCTTGTACTCGCACTCTTTTAGACTTTCTCATGTCATTCTTTTCTGCACGTCAATCGAGGCTCCGTTGACATTAGCAATTGCCTACCTTGAGAGGGGTTCAAGCGAGTCACTTCTTTCGTTCAACATGGGGCTTCATTGGCAGGGCTTGAAGCGACTGCTAGTCTCATAGATTCGGTCTACAATGTTCTCATTCAGAAAGTTGATGGGGTTCTTCTACTCGAGCGATTCAAGTTCTCAGTAATATTGATTTCATGAGGAATAAAACGTTACATAGGCTGCAAAGAAACATCTAGCTTCGACACGGTTCATTCCATCCTCCATTTGCCCTTCTCGATCGACGATTTGTCCCCCGAGGTCAGTTCAATCACGTATCCGATCGAGACTCGAATGTATTCTCGAATGTGTCCGAGCGAGTACCCTTCCGCGTCGATTCGATCTTTCATCGAATGCATACTGTGTTCCTAAAAGAGTCAGTGTACATTACTCTTCCGAGTTGATCCGGGTTTTCAAGGGTTCTCTTCCTCACAATGGGTTCGAATCGGCGAATTTCCCTTCGGCCAAACATGCGCTCGGGTATCCGTTCTTCGTGAACGAAGCGAAATCGGAACACCCGTAACCGCACTGGGTCTCGGCTATCGACAATGGAAAACCAATGAGCCTTGTCTTTTCCTCGAGAAGCGCGTCTGTAGGAGAGAAAAGGGGAGGGCTTTACCGTATGGGATCGTGGCGTACTCGTTGACGAGTAGTTTCATAAACTCGACCAAATCATGGTTCGTACCGTCCGTGATCATACCAATGACGGGTTCAGTGTTGGGTTTCACGTACGCGACCACGTCCCTGTTATCCCACGTTTTGACTCATCAGCACAGTCCAGTAAGCGCAAGAACGAAGCGTACATGTGGAACATGCTCTTGACCGACCGGCTTTGAGCGCGGTACGATCTTGCAATGTCGCCCGACCCGAGCAACCCCCCTTCTTCGGCAGAGTAGAAGTGAAATTCGACCGGGTGCGAGACCGGAGCAAACGTGTGCGTGAGGAGCGAAGTAAAAGTCTCGACGAGAGTCACGGTGCCCGAAGCGTCATCGTCGGCGCCTGTGAGACGAGCGAGACATTGAGATTCTAGTCCAAAGGCCGAACAGAAGCATTGCGCCCAAACTAACCAGGAGCCGGCAGGAACGGGAGCGAGTTGGTCGAGTCCTACTCAACAGAACACGATCAGTCATGTCTGAGAGGCAGCGTGTGCTGTCTTATACATACTTGGTGTGCGCTCAGAATGACTACGTCGTCATCGAAGCCCTTGTGGGTCGGTTCCCAGCGAACAATGATGCTCTTCTGGGTCCACTCGTGGTCAAACTCGGTAAAGGTGACTTTGGCCTTGGGGTTCAGGCTCTTGTGTAGGTGCTTAAGGTGGTTCAGGAGGAACAGTTGCGATTCACGCCCTGTCGAAGAGCGGTAGTAGCGCGTCTTGAACCTGGTAAAATCGGTCAAGAACTGGGTCATGCGGGGAAGCGAGATTGTTCCAAAGTACGGAGCGACCGTCGTGGCATTGTGAGCGAGGTGCGAAGGGTACTTGGGCTCTACGGCGAGAAGGGCCAAGCGGTCAGACCAGTGCCAACGCTTGGAGCAGGGAAGTAGACGCACTCGAGTCTGACTCGATTGCAGAGTCAATGTCGTGGGTGGTATCGACAAATCGGATGCCGGCGAGAGTGAGGAGAGCTTTGTGCCCTTCCGTCACCGCGAGGTCTAGTCCCGGTTGTCCATCGTGCGCGCGCAGTCTGACCGTTCTCGGCTCGTCCCAGTGTGCAACATGATCCTGCAACCGTACGAGGTGGTCGAGTGGCAGCTCTGCGAGTTGAGCAGTGAGTGCAGCCGAGAGCGAAGTGGGGAGGCCGAGATCCGAAACGATCGAAGCTGATGGGGAGCCGAGGAACGGCACCTGGGCGGGCGTCGGACTCGCGAGTACGAGCGGCAACAAGTTGAGCAACAGTGAAAGGCGCATGGCTTGGATGAGAGATGAAAAGAGAGCAGAGCGAGCCGCGACAGCTTGGCCGCGATCACGATCAATAATTTGACCTTATTTTCTGAGCATCGCGCAGTGGGTTGTGAGTTACTCTCATACTCTGTAGCGCCACCGAGAGGTATCTGCACAAAATGCAAGGGGAAAGACGCGTGAGGGAGAGCGAGCGCCGCGCTCACTCACTCAACGTCGATCAACCTTTCGTGCCAGCAGCCCGTGACGCACCCCGCAGCAGGAATGGCTCGATCTCAGCCTCAGCAACAGCAAGTTGCGCGCAATCGCCTGCCCTCGCTGGCAGAAGTCCTGAGACGGAGTACGCACCTCCGCTCGCTTCGATCTCTGCGCGTAGCTGATCCTGTCCCGCTGCGGTCCACCAGACACGCGCCCGCCCGTCGACCTGTACTGCTACTACCTCTTCCTCCAGCGCGAAGGCTCGGAAGACACGCTCGACTTTTGGCTCGACGTTCAACAACACGAGAACCTCTGTGCGTTCCCTGGCTCCAATGCGCTCATCCTGCCGACTGACTCAGACCCTTGCCTGCGATCTCAAGGTCGAGCATACTTCAAGGACCTGCGCAAGTCGGGTCGTCAGGTCAAGGACGACTGGCCGCAGTACCATGCCGTCGCGCGCACGAGGGGCAGCATCTACGGCAACGTGACCGGCATTCGTCGCGGCGACTCGCTTTCAAACTCCGAATTTAGCCAGGACAATTCGCCCGAGCAGCCGACCCGGACGACCGATTTTGCTGCGGGAGGAGCTAGCGGCGAGAGAAGGGGTTCCGAAGGCGCAGGCCGGCTTTCGGTCACCCCGGACGAGCAAGGTTGGCAGCGTCGAACCCCTTCGCCACGGCCGTCTGCCGTGTCCCATTCGTCGTCCGCCGCTGCATACCCGCTTTCGCCGACTCTCCAAGCGTTATACCCTCACGACGACAAGGAAGAGCTGCGGGACGGCAACAGTCCCGACGCGAATTCGACGCTACGCCGCCGTACGAAAGACCACAGTCACCATAAACGCGCGTCCACTTCAGCCCAGCCCTTCATCCCGCGCTCGACCGCGATCAACCGCACCGACCTGATTGCCTCGGCCGAGCGCATTTTCAGTCGTTACCTGATGCCTGGCAGCGACAAAGAGATCTACTTGCCTGCACCCCTCCGCATCACGGAGTTCCCGATCTCGTCGTCCGTCTTGCCCGCCGTGACCCACCCGGACTACGAGCAGGAGAGCCAAGCGCAGGCGCTCGTCCCCGACATGTTCCATGCCCAGAAAGAGTTCGTGTACCGCTCGATGGAGATGGACAGCTTCCCGAGGTTCCTGCGGTCAAAAGCGTTTGGCAACTTGACCGGCATCAGTGCGCTCGTGCGGCTCGGGATCGGACTTGTTGCACTGTGGGCAGGGTTGGCGACTGGATTCAGTCTCATCTTCCTGGACGTCAAGCCGAAAGTCACGCGGTTATGGGTTAGCTCCGCGTCGTTCAGCGTCGTCCTCGGCTTGATCATCAGCTGATCTAGACGCTTGCGATCCCGTACAGGTCATCCTGCCTTTTGCAGTCGGCATCGTGAATCTAGTTGCGCATTCATACGACCTCGACCCACTGATGGTGTTTATGGGCCTCTCGGAAACGGTCAGTCCCTGTTCAAAGTGCTGGCACTCTCGCGAGCGGATCACTCATGAACCTCTTTACAACAGACCCCATTCCGGACGATCGGGATTCGCGAGCCTTATGTACGCAAACTCCTGTTCGGACGAGCCCTGTGGGTGACGTGCCTGAGCACCATCATCATTGCCGTCTTGACGATCATCTTTTGGGCCGTCCCCGGCAAGCGCCTTTGATCGCACTTTCCTCGACCACTCTGCTTGCTTCCCCTTCTTCTTCAGCTGGATCTGATCACATCGTCACTCTACCTTCATGACTCGTGTGCACGACTCGTGAATATACCCAACCTTAATACCCTTCTCTCGCTCTGTTTCCGAATCCTTCTCCTTCTGCCTTTCTCCCTTGTTCACTTCTTTGCTTGTCTGCTTGTCTGGCTCGTTCTGAGGCATGGCTTTGTCGATTTTTTGAATGCAATCTATGATTGCCTTTTTCTCTGCAGTTGCTGCTGTTCACGGGTCCGAGCATCTCGTTCCCAGTCCGCCGCGTCTAGGTCTATGTGAAAACTGAACCGATGTACAAGAAATCTGATCGGGATCCGGGACCCGTTGAACGGGACGCCGAACAACAGGGAGGAACGAGCGCGGTCGACGCACAGACCTGCGTTTCTTATAGGTCCCCTTTTACGGAGTGCGCTTGTATTGTATCTTTCGTCGACTCACGTCTGGTATCAGCAAGCAACACTATTGACTTGTACTGCAAGCTCCGGCAATTCGGATATCGTCAAGGATACCTGCAGCCGATCTCGTCCAACCTGGAGTGTGCTCTTGGGGTCGCTCATTCTGACCCTCGAATACGGACATCTCGACTCATGTGTACGTCAACAATCTGAAAGCGATACGCCTGGCTGCTGGATGTCACATACGAGCGCTTGTCGCTCGGTGCATGGGCGCGTTCTGTCGACTTTCGTGGTTGAACTCACCGATTCGGGTGAGCCTTGAACAACAGCCTTAGGTTCCAGTACTGAAGATCAATGGCCACCGCAACGCCTCGCGTGAACCTTTGACCTGACGCATTTCCTCCGTTTCGAGGTGCTTGGACGTAGCTATTCGGCTCGAACGCGTCGAATCGTGCAAGATACTCGCAATGATCGACCCTGGATACTCGTCGACGAACAGCAGCAGACCGAAAATGCCGAGACATGAGTCGCGAAAGTTTGCAACGAGGCGCGAAGAGACGCGTCGCTTGGCCCACGCACCAAAACAAAACGAGTTCGGTGTAATTTGAGGGACCTCGCTTCTCCCTCACCCACCCTCGACCCACACATCGATTTCGCTTGGCGCCTGGCTGCACCAACCGCAACACACACACACTCGTTAATACTATATTGATCCGCTTCGAAGACGCAAAAGAACAGTCTCGATCAGCCCCGCCGGATTCCAAACCCCGAAACTTGCAAAGTCCCACCCTTGTGCTTTTTGCTCACGCGTCCAGCCCGCCTGTTTATACTCTCGCCTCCGAAGTCTATTCGCTCTCCACGATCCATATCGCGTAAAGCCAACCACACAACATGATGAGAACTTCAACCACCGCGCTCGCCTTGAGCGCTCTCGTTTCCTACGTCAAAGCCGGCGGTATCATCGACAACACGGCTGAAGCTGCCAGCATTCTCGTGCGTGAACATACTCACGCTATGCCTGCTTCTTCAGCGCTTCAAGCTGATCAGCTATCGCCTCGTCTTGCTCTTGTTCAAAATCCCCCCAAATTTCAAACTTGGAACATCACTCAACATGGCTCGTATCTTGCGTGTCTCCCGCCTCTTTCGCGCCATCCTCCCCCCTACACGTGTCTTATCGTCGATTGTAGGCCTCGGCAAGTGGTCTGAGCGGCGAAGGCAACTATGTCATTACGAACGTTCAGACGGGCCAACAGCTCTCGTTCGCCCGCGAAGACGGCACGACCAACTTTTACCCGCAGTCGGGTGGAGACCCGGTCGCGATCCAGGCGAGTCTCGCATACTGTTTCAATCCCGTCTTGACGACTGAGCGCTCATACTACATGGCATGCGTTTTAACAGTTCGCTGGAAACGCTGCTCGTATCTCGGGAGGCAACAACAAGTGTGCTTCTGCCCAATGGTCGTACGACTTTGAGGGAGGTGTCGACTATGCCGCTGTCTCGTACGCGTGTGCAGTTGGCGAGGGTCTCTTGACCGGAACCGACACGCTCGAGAAGACCAAGCAATGGTGAGCCGCGATTTAGGTGTTTCCGATTCGTTCGTTCGTCCGGATGACCCAAGCGTTTGTTCTCTAGGTGGTACTTTGTCCCTGCTGGAACGACCTCGGACGACTCGTCTTCGTCGGACAAGGGCGCGCTTACGGCTGACAAGTTGAACGCCCTCAAAGGCGCAAAGGCCGCCAAGGTTGCTTCCCAGCAGGTCACCTCTTCGGCCGAGGCTGCTGCTCCTGCTCCATCGTCAGAGGCTCCCGCTCCTAAAGCCGAATCAACTCCGGCCGCCTCGTCGCCTGTCTCCGCCCCGGCTTCCGGCTCGTCTTCTTCTTCGTCGTCTGGCGAGTTGAGTCTCGACCAACAAAAGGCCAAGTACGGGTACTACACGACGAGCGCGTCCTCGATCAGCATCAAGGACGTCGACGTGAGCAAGGTCAACAAGCAAGACAAGTCGACCTGGATCTGCCGTCACCCCGGATGGTGGCTCGCTCGGTGCGCTGGCCTTGGACCGAATCGAGAACAGGATGACGGGACCCTCGTACTGATGCTCCTCATTGTGGTTTACATCAGTCACTCTGCTTATGTCAAGAAGCACGTCGAATGCGCGTCGGACCTCAAGGCGTACCTCAAGGACCACCCCGAGTCTGCTCGCCGCCTTGCGAAGCGCGCCTCGCACCACGACATGGCCAAGAAGCTGCAGAAGAAGGGTCAACAGACTTTCTACATCATTGCCGTTGACCACATCCTTGTAAGTGTTCATCGATGACGGAAATGAGCGTATGGCTGACTCTCTGGTTTTGCTTTGATAGGACATGTCGACCCGTGCCATTGCTGGAAGCTCGCTGTCGACCTTTGGAGGTTACACCTCGACGACCCTTAGCCTCTGGAACAAGGTGGGTTTTCTACCTCTTGCGCTCGCATTCTTTCGATCGTGCTAATGCCCTCGACGTTTTGTAGGGCGACAACTCGCAGCTCTGGACCGTCTCGTCGGCCTAAATCCCTCTATTCCCTCTCTGATCGGCTAGCGCGACCCCCTCCCATTCATTCCTTACCATTCTCTCATCTTCACACCGCAGCTGCCAACCCTTTCCTCTTTCTCCTGCTTTTTTCGTTTTCTTCAAGCGTCCTGCCCTGCTCGAAACTTTTTGAAATTGGCGAGAGCAGCCCAATCTTTACATCCTCGATCCTCTCGATCCTTTCTTCAGTTCATATTTCATTTTCTTTCCATTTTCTTTCTTGTTGTTGCCGGAACCGCTTCTGAACAATTTCATTCCCCATTGTGACATCCGCCATACTTGTGAACTGCCCATCTCGTTTCTTCCCTTTGCCGAAACAGGAGAGCCCTTGACGACTTTCCTTGGGAGCGTTCGAGTGGAGCGTTTCGCCCCTTTTGTCTGGAAAGCAAAGCAAACTTGAACCACTGAACCGCAAAGCAATTGGACAGGTGCCTCGCGTCACCTCGGGAAGGCTGTTGAACTTGAACAGACGGGTGGTTTCCAAAAATGTAATTATAGGCGTTGGCACGAGTCCATTAGAGCGATTGCGGCCGCACCCTCGAATCACTCAAAGCCTGTTGCTCTTTCTTACTGTTCTCAAAGTAATGCAGAGGTCGATTTTCCTTACATTCTCGAGTCTTCCTTTTTCGATGGTGAGACTTCGAGTCCTTTCATCGAACGTAGAACAAGGAAATGAGGGCCATTGAAGTTCCACTAGGCATCCGATCTTCAACTATAATGGAAAGGATGCAAAGAGAATGGGGTCGGAAAAAGTCCGTTTGGCACAAAAACAAGTGGCGCCAAGTTCGAGGTATATACTAGAAAAAGAAAAGAAACATGAATGACCAGATGGGACGAGGGACTATTGGTTCGTCATCGAATTAAGAGAGAGGATCGAGGTGAGACAAAAATAATATAGAAAGGAGGTTTACAACACATTTAGGGTTTTTCTTTCCCGGTCCAGATCTTACTTGGCTCCACTCGATGGAGGAGGACCTGGAGGAGGAGCGTAATAGGGTTGAGAAGTGCTTTGGGAAGCTGCGGGCGGAGGGGAACTAGGGGGCGCATATTGCATGTTGGAACCATTGTTCGTGTTGGGTTCGTACCTCGAAGTGCTATCGGCTCGGTATCCCGAATCTGTTTAAAACAACAAACTTTTAACGCGCCATCCAGAAAGTCATGGAAAGAAGGACAGAAGAGGGAGGACATACATTGAGGAGGAGCGGTGTAACCCGATTCTTGCTGAGCAGGAGTCGCTTGTCCGTAACCTCCCTGCCCATACCCGTTCCAAGCTCCAGCTTGGTGAGGTTGCTGCGCAAACGGCAGTCCTCCGGTTTGTTGATTCGGATACGACTGGAGTGGGTACGCAGTCTTGAACGCTCGTGCTCTTCGACGACGCATCGTGAAGCCGACCAGGAGGATCACGACGGCGACGGCGACGGCAACTGGACAAGACAAGACATGTGAGCCAAGACAATCGTGGGGGGTGGAAAGGATGACGGAAGAATTTCGAAGCGTACTGCCGACCCCGATTCCAATCCTGGTACCGTAGTTTGAGCCGTTGCCATAATCTGTAGGGGACCGGGATCGGATAAAACCGCGAGGTGGGCGGGACAAGCAAGAGGGAGGCGGTGTGAGAGCCAAACAGTCAGTTACTTGAGCACACGCATCACGCGCTGTGGGCGATGCATGGGGCACGTCGAGAGTGTGGTCTGGCACACAGCGACCACCATGGAAGTGGCCAGCCAGATGGGACTGCAACCTTTGCGAAGGTGATTCGATCTCGACGGACACCCAACACCGCCCCCGGCTAGAGAGATCACGCACAGTATTGAGCCTTGACTGGGCTTGCAAGTGCTAGCGTCACGAGTAATATCACTGTCGATTCAAGCATGATGGAAGGTTGCGAGTTGCGGGAGTGGGGTGGAGCAACCTGCAGGTGGCGCTCGAGTCAGATTAAATTCTAGGCTTCTTGACACTTGAAACTCCGGCACGTCGTCATCGTTCTTTGAAAATCTCTTGACCTGATCCTTTCTTTCGTAGTGACACCACTTGCATCGTGTTCATTCCCGCAAATTGCGCCGTGTCAGCATTTCCTGTGATTTTCAGAATTTATAAAGACCGATATCCCGCGGAGATTACGATCCACAGCCTTTCTCTCGGGTGTAGCCGGGCGAGGAATGAACACAGTGTTTACGGCCACAACAGACAGGAACTACGCAACACTGATAACAAGGGAGTTCTTTTTTACTTTGCCGACAAAGTTTTAGAGGGTGGTGAAACGGAGGTAAGGGTAGACGACCTCGACACCGTTCTTGAAGATCTTCTCGGCTTCGTCCGTCTTGACCGAAGGGTGCACGATGACCTTGTCTCCAGGAGTCCAGTTGGCCGGGGTCGTGACTCGGTTCGCGTCACCCGTCTGGAGACTGTCGACCACTCGCAGGATCTCCGCAAAGTGTCGGCCAGTCGAGGCCGGGTAGGTCAAAGTGAGACGGATCGTCTTTTTGGGGTCGATCACGTACACCGATCGGACCGTGAAGGGGATACTGTTGTACAGAGAGCTAGGTCAGCAACCAGGTTACTTTCGCCAGGGGAGAAATCGAGAAGAACTGACCCTTTCTCGTCCAAGTTGGTCAAGTCTTGCTCATCGAGCATGTCCTGTATAGCACATTCCGGTCAGCTACGGCTCGAAGAGAAAATACATGGCAGAGCGAAACTTGCGTAGAGAGCAGCGACTTCGCGGGTGGGGTCGGCAATGATGGGGAATTGGACTTCGGTGTTTCCGAATTTGTTGATGTCCTGGATCAGTGCACGCATGTCAATCATTTGAATCGTACGTGCTTGGCATTCGAGCGAACGCGAACCGCTTACCTGGATCCACTCGCCGTGCGACTTGAGCTCATTGCACGAGAGACCGATGAGCTTGACTCCACGCTTCTTGAACTCGGGAGCGAGCTTGGAAGCCTCGGAGAGTTCCTACATGCTCGCGCAAGGATCAGATACATCCGGCGAGATGCGCGACAGAGATCGAAAGTTGGACAGGTGCAAATTCTTGCAGGCTGGACTTACAGTAGTGCAGACAGGAGTGAAGCTGTGGTAGATCCGTGAAGTTAGTACGATTCGGATACAAGGCAAGCACAGGAATCGACTAACTCGGCAGGGTGCGAGAACAGAATCGCCCACGAGTCTCCAATCCATTCGTGGAACCTGATGTCACCCTGGGTGGTTTGAGCCTGATCAAAATGAAGCACAAGTCAGTCAATCAGAGAGCTGTCGTGAGTAGATCCGGGTGTGGCCAGGCGGGTTCGATGGCGGAATCGTTCCTTCCCATCGGCTGCTATCCGTGGAGGAGTCCAGCTCACCTTGAAGTCAGGAGCGGTGTATCCGAGACGAAGTCCTTGCTTTTGGTTGGCAGCCATGGTCTGTGGAGAGGAGGGAAAGCACAACACAACACATCAGTCCGAGAGTGGGGGTCACACCCGACAGAGCAGAGAGGAAGACTCACGACGAGTAGAGTGTGCGGAGGGAACGGCTTGAAAGAGAGAAAAGAGGAGTCGCGGAGACGGGTGGATTAAGAAGAGGAGAGGCAGCAAAGGTTAAGGTGAAACGACGGAAGTTGATGGCGCCATCTCGGAGCTGCGGCCGGCACTCGCCCTTCCTCCGCGGGCATACTTGCTTTTGCCGCCGTCGATCAGCATGCTCTCTTCCTTCTCGCAGCCCTTTCGAGAGTAACATGAAATGGCAGAAACCCACCCAAAAAGCCGAGTCCCGGCTACAGAAGGTACGGACAGGAAATTGCAACACAGCAACAACAGAGTGAGAGACAACATGATGGCTACACAGTAGAGGAAAAAGAAGGACAAGGGCGTGGAGCCTGTCATGGTGGCGCCGAGAACAGACTCGAGCAACCGTTGACGACGCTGAGCTTATTGGGTTTGTCGCCATTGCACCCATTCGTCGTACGCGATCTTGACCTTCTTGCTCTGATACCTGCTCACTTTACATGTTCGCCTCAGTTCATCCGTCACGGCGCCTTTATAGCCAGCTTTGCGGATTGCCGCATTGACCGCATCAACTTTCGACCAGCCTTGCTCCGTCGCGACATCCGGCAGGAATGTCGCGTGCAGGACCGTCTTGAGACGGTTTGGATTAGCCGAGCGAGGCAGAGACAGTTCAAGCTGAGGTAAGGAAGATAGCGATCGATACGACCCGCGAGCGCTATCGTTGTTCGATCCGGTTGTGGGCGTCGCAGAGCTGGAAGACTTTGACACAGCAGACGACGAGAGCCCAAGAGCTGGGTTCGGGAACTGGACATAGATGCCGTGCAGGTCGAGGGTCCAGTCGAGATAGTCGGCGCACTCCTCGAAATCGGTCAGCAGCGAGACCCTATCCCTCGCGGATCGCGTCAGCGTCGCAAAGGTGTCGATCTGTAGTAGAAAGCCACGCTACGGACCCGCATTGCAATCGTTTGAGCTCCTTGGCAGAGATTGGGTCGAAGCGATGATCCCGAAAAGCGCTTGACATTCCGGGAAATTTCATCAGCTTTATTCAATCGATACCTGCGAGAACAAGCTGAACAGACCTGATGGCAGCATAGTCTCTCAATCCTGCTCGGAGCGGAAGAGCCTCGAAATTCCCGATGCAGCCTCGCAGGTCGTACTCGCCGTCGGACCGCGACTTGATGTTCCAGGTCACAAAGAGCGGACTTGAACGACATTGAACGGTATGGAGTGGACAATCAGCAGCCGCGCAACCAAAGACGCCTCGTTTCGGGATGAAGCCTCAAGTGGGGGGACGCGAACGGAGCTCACAACTCGAGCGAGTCGTCAAAGGCGACCTCGAGCGGCTCCGTATTGTACAGTCGAGCATTGATAACTTCGAAGCAGTACAAGGCATGCTCGGGAAGCGCTTCCTCCTCGGTCGGTGCGCTCATCTGACTGATTGAAGGGCTGTGTTCGGACGAGACGATCTGATCGAGCGCAACTCAAGCGTGACAGAAGTCACCGAGAGCGATATACACGAGATAGGTGGACAGCTGAACAGGTGAATGCAGATGTCTCGTGGTGAGCGGCACCGTCGTTGGATCCGCGACCGCAACAGTCGGGTTCCCTTTCAACAGTCTGAAAAACACGGCGAGTTTTGGAGAGTACATACTATATCCCAATGCGCTCAATCCAATTGTCTATACAAACGAAAAAAGTCGAGGCAGTCGCGACGCAATTAAACTAGTACTCGAGCGTGTGACAGCGGTCTCTCCGTCCACGGTCGACACACCCTCCCGAGGTCGGCAGGACGCCACGACTATGAACTACCAGTCGCCTTACAGCTCCATCAACACGGGCTCGCGGTTACGCCAGCGCCAGCGCCGGCCTCAGTCGTCGATCAGCCTGGCGTTCCAGCAGCCGGCAGAGGCAGGCAACGCTGCGCTCCTCTTCATCAAGCGCAAGGCGGGATCCTTGCTATCGCTGACGATCGGAGTCTTGATTGGCCTGTTCGTTGCGGGCTTGTTCAGCGGAGGAAGCGTCAGTCATTCTCGTCCTCTCTTGTTCGAGAGCCTCGTTCTCGCACTCTGGGCAGCCGCTGATCCGCCATTGTCTGTGCGCCATACGGTCGAATAGCAACAGACAGTGCCAGGATGGAAGGGACCAGGGCCAGCCGACATGTGGACCCAGCGGACTGGCGCGCATCGGAATCCGGTGTCACTTCCGACACTCGCCCAGCGGGAACGCGTGTTCAAGATCATGGCGACCCTTACCGGTCACCACACGCGGTACTGTTTGCGCAATGCGCAGAAGGCGTACCGGCGGCAGGTCTACGAGCGGTACGAGCCCCTCGTCGGATACGAGCAGAAATCCAAGCGGAAAGGGCTCCTGCAGCGAGTCGTACCCAAGGTTGCTCGCCGCGGATTCTTCAGTAGCGACGACGAGATGACCGAGGTCGAGCAAATCTTTTCGCACTCGCGTGATGGGCGCGATGCGAAAGCGGTTGCGGGCACCAAAGGCAGGAGTCTCAGTCGCACGCCGTACGAAGGCCACAAGTACTATTTCGCGATCAACTTGTACAACTCGTTCGACATCATCCCCGATCTGTTCAGCAACATGTTCAAGGTGTCGGCCATCCTCGGATTCCACAACGTGTTCATCTCGGTGTACGAAAACGGTTCGAACGACCAGACGAAAGCGCTGCTGCGCCTGTTCGACGCCCTCGGCCGTTCGATCGGCATTCGTATCGTCATTCGCACCTCGCTGCGTACCCGTGGTGCGTTCAACCACCGAATCGAGTACCTCGCCGAGGTGCGAAACGCCGCGCTCGCACCGCTGTGGGAATTGAGGGAGACCGAGGGAGAAGTGTTCGACTCGATCATCTTCATGAACGACGTCTTGCCCTGCATCGACGACGTCCTTGAGCTCGTGTGGCAGAGTCGACGACAGAATGCGGGTATCACTTGCGGATCCGACTACATCTTCCATGACGAAGTCGTATGTTTTGTCGCGTCCCTGCCTCGTCGCAACTTCCTATATCTGATCGCGTTCCATTGTACAGGGTCAACCGGTCTTCTACGACAATTGGGTCGCACGAGATATCAACGGAACCGCGCTCGAGAACGCCCCCTTCGAAGCCGTCTTCCACCACCAGGAATCCGCTTGGCGGTTCCAGCGCCACTTGCCCGTCCAGGTGCAGTCGTGCTGGAATGGAATTGCTGTGCTTGATCCTGCTCCGTTCTACGCCCACCCTCACGTCAAGTTCCGCATGGCCAACTTGTCAGCAGGCGAATGCTCTGCGTCAGAGTGTTCGCTCATCTGCAACGATTACTGGCAAGCTGGCTACGGTAGGATCATCATGATTGCTCGAGTCAAACTCGCGTACGACAACGTGAGTATCCCCCTTTTCTCCAAAGTCTGTTCCGCAGATTGTGACCGGGATTGACACGCGACCTGTAGACCGTGTGGGAGATTATCCACCCTGAACGACGCAATCTGACATACATCCGAGGCTACACCCGTCTCGGAGGTCACCCTGACGATCTACATGCGGACCCGCAAGATCGCAGCTGGTACGGACCGCACGATCGATTGTTCCGCCAAGAAGAGAGTGAAGCGATTGTGTTCAAGCAACCGCCGCCTTACGGTAAGTTCTTCTCTCCCGCGACGTTCGCGTCCTCAGGGACGAGCACTCATGAAAATCACCTCTATTCCCGCTTTTCACAGTCTGGTGCTGGGGATGGGATGGAGCAGGAGACCTCGACGGACCTGATGTCGAGCCTATCTGGGAGCCGATGCCCAACTACACGATGGATACGACCCTCGTTCGACACGATCGATCATTCACTGAACTATAGACTCGCCCAGAGGACGAAGACGGAAAAAGCCAGCACCACACCCATCCTATATTCTATACCCCTTTCAGACTCATGCACGCACCAAGCCCAGGACGACAGTTGTTTGTTGGTACTGCTTCGCTCCATGGTGATTTTGACGATCTCCTCTTTTCCCTTTCGATTCCCGCCACGCTCTCGTGTTGCTCGAGCGATCTTGGTTTCGAGGTGGGGACTCTCTCTAGTTGTTTTTCTCTCTTTTTTGTACACTGGGCACCTCATGGCAAAACTCGCATTCATCACATTCGAACGGTCAACTGTGGGACTGGTCTACGACCAAGCGAATAATTTTCGGGGATCGTCATAGCCCAGCGATTCCTCCTTTGGGACTTCGCGTTGGTTTTTTTCGTCAGATGATGAAGGCTCTTCTGCACTGTCCTGTCCACGCATTTGCAAGACGTGCGAGCGCGCGTGCCGATAGTCGAAATATTCGAGCGAGTCCTTTATTACTTTTTGGCAATAGAAGAGTAAACCTCCAACAATTGCCCAGCCCTGCACGTACCCCAGGTCAGCGATTCTGATCTGGGTCACTCTGGACGCGCGAATGAATCTTACTCACCAGGAGTAGGAGCAGGATTGTATTCGTTCCGTTATTACCTTTGACCTTGCAATCATCCTTAGAAGTAGCCTGCACGAACGCGACACTGTGAGAATTTTAGTGAGCAGAGTGGTGCAAGCGTGAGCAGGTTTGTCCGTGAAACTGACCAATACTCGCCCGTCCATACCAGACAAAGCAGCATGTATAAATAAGATCCGACAGTGATGAGCATCACGATCGCAGACCCGAGTAGGACCCAATGCCACATGTCTATCGTGTGTCGACAAATCAGTGCGTCCTATCCCGATATAGATCTTCAGCAAGTCTATACGTACAGAGTGGATGCGACTTGTGTTTGAGCTGCCTTGCGGGCGTAGTGACACGGCTCCGGCCACTCGCGTCGACCGTTTCGTGCTTGTCGTGATACCCAAGCCCTTTCCTCAAACTGGGTACGAGATTGGTCAGAAAGCTCGTGTATTCAATGGAGGCGAGAAACCGACGAACAGGACGATACCAAAGACGCAAAACACAGCGGTAAAGCCAGCCATGGCGGCGCCTATGATCGCGGGAGCCATCACAAACTTTGGCAACAAGTCTCTGCTCTGCGCTTGAATCCAAGCGACTCCAATTGCGAGCGCCGCTGATCCTACTGCGCAGAGAATCGGCACGATCAACGTTCTTCCAACTGAGGTTTTCTGCTTTGCTACTTGATCAACCTTCCCGTGCTCGAGGTGATGTGAGTACCTGTTGCTATGTGAGACTCTGACGACAGTCATCCAATAGAAGGGCTTAGCACGTCAGCGACCCATGTCTCGAGCACTCGGACGCAGCGCAGGTTGAAGCACGCACTTGCCCAGCTTCATCGTAGCTGATTTTTGGCGAAAGATCCAGTGAATGAGTGGAGTATGGGAGAAAGTCGAACTGTAGAGGAAGCCAGCGAGAGGCTTGTGACAACGCCGCGGACACGGAAAACAAGGGGTCCAAGCCCAATCTTTACTTTTTGTCACCTACTGTACTCGCAATTTGTGCACCATCATGCTTGCAATTTTCAATGACGGTGTGAGTGCTTCCCGTGCCTCTCGTACTTCCCTTCATTCTCGGACTGTTCGGTATCGCCTGATCCTGCACCATCTTCCGATTCTGTACCGTCTTCCGATCCTGCAACAGCGGTTTCTCCGTCTTGCTCCTCCTCCTCCGGACTCGGATTGTGGCGGCGTTTGCGGCTCCACACGTGGTGCTTCCCACCGCCGACTCGCCTATGTCTGTGAGGACGAGGATCCGTCAAAAGCAGGATGTGCAAGCGTAATGAGACAATGGCGAGCGCGATCCCCATTAGCTGCGAAGCGACCGCAATCTGCCCAGTCCAGTATTGAGGTCAGTTCGAGGACTCTGAATCGCTGATAGGTCCTGACTGACAGCGAGACTGGCTTGAAACATTGTTTTGGAGAGCGCAGCGGTTGAGAAAGCGCCGACGAAATACGAGATAGCGATAGATAGATTGGCCGTCCAGAAAGGCTGTCGGGCGCAACATGAGCCAACATCCTCGGTAACAAGAGATGGAGCTGACCAGCAAGAGGAGTCCGGCATCCTTGTGAGAAGCGGTCATCTTGTGAAGCTCGATCAGCGTGACTGCACCGGCAATGTAGCCTGCTTCCAGGACAGAGCACACGACCACCTGTCCCCACACATCTGCAGGATCCGTAAGCATTCGTGCAGAAAGCATCAGCGTCTCGATTCCCTGATTTCCGCGAGAATCAGCCGGAGGGCATACAGGCTGGCGTCTCATAATGGTTGATTGCCACCAGTAGAGCAAACACCAAGTCACACAGCGCCGTACCGCCCTGTGCTGGCAAAGACGGGTGAGTTCATCGCCGACCGTGGCGTGCGGCCTGAGAGAACGCACGCAAAGACCTCGGAATGCTAAGGTGTGATTGAATCTCCAATTCCGCGCCGGGTCGAATCGAGATGCTGCACCCATCAGGTAAGCAGAGTGGGGACAAGTCAAAAGCTCTAGGGGGTTGAGCACCGGGTCGTGGGAAACCTCCGCGACATACCGCGGGGTTGAGCTCAGGACCCGACTTGAATGCGACTCGGATCTCTGGAGTCTGTCCAGCCTTTTACCGTCTCCGCGCCACAAGAAGTACAGCCTTTGCTATCTTGGGCGAAGCTTTCGGCGGAAATCGAGCGCTGCCGTATCGCTTCAGAGGCGACTCAGGCACTCTCTCGGGTCTCCTCTGCGATTGAACAGCTGACCAGTTTGTCGACGAGTGTATCAATTATGGATTCGAGGCGAGAGACGTCTCGATGGGCGTAGAAGCCTGAGGTGACGACGGCAGGTAGCCACTCAGCTTGATGAATCGAATTTTGCCACGCCTTCTGGTCGCGGTCTCGTAGACTCTACTAAAAAGAGGAATAAGATACGGGACATCCGGGACAAGCATAAAATATCGACAGGTCGAAATGACAAACTCCCGGCAGCTCCTCCACTTTGATTCGGCGAGATCTTTGATCACTTACCACCAACAACCATGTTTGCCGCCCTCCGTACGCCTACTGCCCGCGTTGCTTCCGCTGTTGCCCGCCCTACCGCGTTCCGCGTCGCGGTGCCACAGGCTCGTCTCTACCATGACAAGGTGAGATCCCGCTCTCGCTAATCTGATCTGGATCATCGCGCGCGGCTCAACTCACCCGCACTGGATCGACAGGTCATCGATCACTACGAGAAGCCTCGTAATGTAAGTCTACCCTCTCCTTGGATCATGGCAGCAAGTTCGGCATCGGCTCGCTTGATCAACTATCACTCGAAAAGTCGAGAGTCGACTCGGGTGGCCAAAAGTGTCGGACGTAGATATAGATCGCCAGCGTGGTGCAGTGATGTCCAGCGCTAGCGCGAGAGACCAGGCAGTGTGCGACTAGGCCGAGTATCAGGATGACTGACCTTACTCATCGGCTTGCACTCCCTATTCCGCATGTAGGTTGGATCGCTCGACAAGAACAGCATTCACGTCGGTTCTGGACTTGTTGGTGCCCCCGCCTGCGGTGATGGTCAGTCGTGGCTTGCCTCGCCCCGCATCCTCCGAGAGAACCCGTTGCTTACCCCGCCTCTCCTTCGTCCTGCTGCCCTACAATGCTTGAACTCCCTACCAGTCATGAAGCTCATGATCCAAGTCGACGACAACGGTATCATCTCGGATGTCAAGTTCAAGACCTTTGGTTGTGGATCCGCGATCGCCTCCTCGTCGTACATGACCGAGCGCGTCAAGGGTCTCTCGCTTGAAGCTGCGGGTGCAATCAAGAACACCGAGATTGCTCGCGAATTGTGCCTGCCTCCGGTCAAGTTGCATTGCTCCATGCTTGCGTGAGTCCTCTCTCGACCCATATCTCCGTCTCCCAAGGGTCATCATGGCTCAATGTGACCTTCTGGTATCTCAGTGAGGACGCGATCAAGGCCGCAATCAAGGACTACAAGAAAAAGCGTGCGAATGGCGCCACCGGAGCCGGACACATTGACGTTACGCAATCGGCCGCGACGGGTCAGACGACTGCAAGTGCTCAACCTGGATCGGCTGCTCACTGAGCACTATCCTGCGTCTGAGCCTTTCACCACGAGCTGGAGCCAGCAGGGTACCGCTGGTCCTGCGCTCTCGCTTTGTATAGTTCATGTCTTCCAGTCTGTGCAGCTACTTGTTCCCGCCTTGCTCCGCCTGACCCTGTAAAGTACATCATCAGTAGCACTTTCCTATCTGCTGGCCGATCTTGGCGTGGAGTTGCCCGAGTCGATCAGACTCAGTGTTACGACCTTCCAGCGCGGTCGCCTCTATGATGATACGTGCTCTTGTCTTCTGTGCGAACGTTGTCCTGGGACATTTCAAGAGCTAGGTGCGGAGCCATCTAAAGTGACTGAAAATGTAAATTGTTGGATGATTTTCGCCAGCGAATGCTTGCTGCTCCTTCACCTCCATCGCGCCTCGCTCTCTCGCCCCGGTAATGGCTGAAACGCAGCAGCTGGTGAACATTCTCGGGTCGACGCTGTCACCGGATCCCACGGTCCGGCGCAGCGCCGAGCGCGAGTTGACCCAACTGCAGTCGCAACCTTCGTTCGCGCCCGTCGTCCTTCAACTCGCTCAGGATGCTGCCACCCCGAAAGCGTTCAGGCAAGCGGCAGTCGTCAACTTCAAAGGCTGGATCCGAGCCAACTACGGCGTGAGTCTGGCATCCGATCCGTCACTGCTCTCGCATTCGCTCTCACCCTGACTCCCGACCGAGACTGACATACATGGACCGGTCGCTGTAGATTGAAGAGGCACCGACACCACTTGCGCAAAGTACCGCAGACCAGCTCAAGCAATCGGTCGTGCCGATTATGATCTCGCTCTCGTCGGAACCGGCACTCCAGGTGCAAGTCGGCGAGGCCATCGCGATCATGGCCGAAGCAGACTTTCCTGACAACTGGCAAGGCCTGATCGACGTGCGTCAGCTCTCGACATTTCTGGCTTATTCGTGAGAAAGAAGAGCTGACCCCGTTCGGATCTCGCCAGCAACTCGTCCAATCGCTGTCTCCGACTGACTTTGTCGTCAACAACGCTGTCCTTCAAACTGCTCATTCTATCTTCCGGAGGTGCGTGTATCGAGTCGGTCTTTCTTCCAGCTGTTCGCTGAAATCTCGAGACCGACGTCAGATGGAGATCCGAATTCCGAACCGACGACCTCTTCTTAGAGATCAAGTTTGTCCTCGATCGATTCTGCGCACCATTCCTTTCCCTTTTCCAGGTGAGAATATCTCGTGCCTTGTCGGAAAAGGCTTGAAACTATACGCTTATCCTCGCTCTCTTGCGCAGCAAACCGATTCGATCCTGTCGACTCCCGGTCTCACTGCAGAGCAACATGCCCTCGTCCTCAAAACCCTTCTCTACCTCCTGCAGATCTACCACGACCTGAATTCGCAGGATCTCCCCGAGTTCTTCGAGGACCGCCTGGGCGAATTCATGCCCCTGCTGCTCAAATACCTTGACTACTCGACTCCGTTTCCGGCCGATGACGACGATGAAGAAGAGGAGCAGGGAGATCTTGAGAGTGCCAAGGCCGAGATCTGCGAGATTGCGCAGCTGTACAGTCTGCGTTACCTGGATGCGTTCGGCGAAGGGGGCTACCTCGGTCCGTTTGTCGAAAAGACTTGGGGTCTGCTCACCAAGCTCGGTGCTGGAGTCAAGTACGACGGGGTAAGTAGAGCCAACCTCTCGCCAGCCCTACAGCCAAATATTGACGTTGCCATCTTGAGCGTTACAGCTTGTCTCGAAAGCGACCTCTTTCCTCGGTACCGTCGTGCGGATGCCGTCCCAGCGTTCCCTCTTCGAAGCGCAGTCGACCCTCGAGGCATTCTGTGAAAAGATCGTCCTGCCCAACATGACGCTCCGTACTTTCGAAGAGGAACTCTTCGAGGACGACCCCGCCGAATACGTGCGACGCGATCTCGACTCTGCCAGTGAGTGCGACTTCCGAAATCTCGATGCAGAGCACCATCTGATCACGTTGCGCTGTTGCAGGTTCGGAGACCCGTCGTCAAGCGGCGTCTGACTTCACCAAGGCTCTCATGGAACAGTTCGAGAGCCAAGTCACCCAGATTGTCACTCAGTACATTTCGGTGTACCTTCAGGTATGCTCTATCGGCCGTTATCTGTGCAACGCCGAGTCGACACTGATTGACAAGATGCGATTGCAGCAATATGCCTCGAACCCTCAAACCAACTGGAAAGCAAAGGATACCGCCATCTTCCTCCTGACGTCTATCGCTACTCGAGGATCAACGACTCAACAAGGTGTCACCTCGACGAACGCGCTCGTGGATGTCATCAAATTCTTCTCGGAACACATCCTTGCCGATCTGCAAGCCCCCGCTGGCAGCGTCCACCCGATCATTCAAGCTGACGCCATCAAGTTCCTGTACACGTTCCGAAACCAAGTTCGTCTGTCGGCTTCCCGCAACATCAACGAACAACTGCTGACTCATGATACCAACAGCTTACCAAGGACCAGCTTCTGTCTGTCTTGCCCCTGCTCATTCCTCACCTCCAAAACCCTGCTTTCGTGATCCACACCTATGCGGCCCTCACGATTGAGCGCATTCTGTTCATCAAGCAAGAGGGTGCTTTCCTGTGAGTCGCTTGCTACTTGAGGCCTGTTGCAGCTGAACTGACAGTTACTTGATGCATAGCTTCGGCCAAGCCGACATCCGGGACCACGCCGAGGGCATCTTGAATGCACTCTTTAAAATCATCGAGAGCGGCAACTCGCCACAGCAGATTGCCGCGAACGACAACCTCATGAAGTGTAAGTTTTCCGCCGACGCTCTCTCGCAGTCCCGACTGACCTATCTTTGGACCGAATAGCTGCTATGCGAGTGATCATCACTGCTCGCCAGTCGCTCCTTCCGTGCTACGCGACTGTTCTCCAGCACCTCGTTGGCATCCTCGGCGAGATCAGCAAGAACCCTTCGAACCCCAAGTTCAACCATTTTACTTTCGAAAGTATCTCGGCTCTCGTCCGGTAGGTTCTGATCCGCAGCCTCCGAGATACGAAACCTTGCTCAAATTGCTCTGGCTTTCTCAGCTTTATCACTGCCGGAAACCCTTCAACCCTCTCAACCTTCGAGAACGCGCTCTTCCCTCCCTTCCATGCCATCCTGCAGCAGGATGTCTCCGAGTTCACTCCCTTCGTGTTCCAAATCCTGTCGCAACTTCTTGAGACCCATCCTCCTTCCGACATGCCCGACTCGTACAAAGTTCTCCTCCCCCCTCTCCTCACTCCGACCCTCTGGGAAAGTCGAGGCAACATTCCGGCGCTTGTGCGACTGTTGCGCGCGTTCTTGTCGCGAGGCGCGAACCAGATCGTGGCAGCCGGTCAAGTCACGCCCATGCTCGGAATCTTCCAGCATCTCATCCAGAGCAAGGCCAACGACCAGTATGGCTTCGAGCTCCTCGAGGCTCTGCTCGAGTCTGTTCCTCTGTATGTCTGCACGCATTTCTCATGTCATACTGGACAGCACTAATTTTTCTTGCACGTCGCCTAATCTCTTAGCGCCAACCTTTCGCAATACCTCTCGACTCCTATCTTTGTTCTCCTTCTCACCCGACTCCAAGGCTCGAAAACCGACAAATTCTCGCAAGGACTTTTGAAGTTCATCTGTTTCGCAGCGGCCGTTCAGAAGGAAGGTCTCGATGCCGATGGAGCCATTGGCATGCTCGACGGCGTTCAGCCTCAACCTGGGTAAGCCCGAAGATTCTGCACCAGATGCTTCTTCACTTGCTGATCATACGTCTGCCCTCTCAGGCTCTTTGCCCAAGTGCTGCCAGTCCTGCTGCCTGAAGCCCAAAAGGTTCCGACAAAAGATCGCAAGCTGGTGGCTGTCGGCCTCACGAACCTCCTCACTCGCAGCTCGAAAATGCTGAATGAGCCTCACGTCCGAATCTGGTGAGCTCAATCCCTGAAATGCAATTGTCTGCGCAACACTGATCAATTTGGTTGTACTCTTGAAACAGGTCGGCCACCATGGAATCCCTCCTCAAGTTGTTGATCTTGCCTCTCGCGATCTCCAAGACGACTTCGCAAGCCGACGAGGAAGTTGAAATCGCCGATCTCGACGAAGCGGCAGCTGGATTGGGCTACCAAGCCTCGTTCTCAAAACTCGGTGCATCCGAGAAACCCAAGGAGGATCCCGTTGCATGGTGCAAGGACCCCAAGGAATGGTTAGCGAAAGAATTGCAAGCGGTTTCGGCTAGCCAACCTGGCAAAGTGAGTCTCTTTAACCCGTTCTCCTATACCTCGAGTCAAAAACTTTGAAAGTTGACGAGGGAAACGTGCGATGGTTTCTGTTAGATCCCGGCACTCATGCAAGCTGTGAACCCTCAATTCTCGACTCCGTTCACTCAATACCTCACCGCGAACGGCATCGACCTCGCCTAATCCAATTCGCATCCATATGCTCTCCAATATTTTGTGTTTGTCTCTTACCCTGTCTGCTGGCTGCACCTGTAATCTCAAGCATTTGCGCCGCATATACATGATCCGACATGGTCGTGGGCCTTCTCTCGAGTGGCGAGGAACACAGCGAAAGAAACTGAAAACCCTCTAATAATGCAATTTTAAACTAAAACAGGGCGGGCCGTCCCAACTGCTTCTTCAAGCAACCCATTCGCGAGCAGATTCGAACAAGGTAGCCCAAGGACCGCGGCCGTTCCAAGTCTTCGAGTCCTGCGAAGGGTGCCACGAGTTGGACGACAAGAGAACGGATCGTTCGGGATGAGGCATGAGTGCGAGCACTCGTCCATTGAGAGCCTGAACTCCGGCCAATCCTTCGGGCGAACCGTTCGGGTTGTAAGGGTACCTTTCTGTTGGTCGTCCAGCGGGATCAACGTATCGAACGCCGATCGAGGCAGCCGCCGATTCCGCACTTGCAGGAGCGAGGAAGGTGGCACGACCTTCTCCGTGAGCGACCGCAACGGGCAGCGACGAGCCGACCATTTTGCGCAGGAAGACGGATTCTTGGGTAGCAGGCGAGTCGACCACTTCGACTTGAGAAACACGACCTTCGAACCGTCCCGACAGGTTCTGCTTGAAGAAGGGCCAGTGCTCCGCTCCGGGGATGAGATCCCGAAGTTGCGAGAAGAGCTGGCAACCGTTGCAGACGGCGAGAGCGAACGTGTCTTGTCGGTCGTTGAAGAACTTTGAGAACTCCTTGCGCGCGCGGTCGTGCAAGAGGATCGATTTGGCCCATCCGTTTCCAGCACCGAGCACGTCTCCGTATGAGAATCCTCCACAGGCAGCGATACCCTTGAACTCGTCGAGCGAAACCTTGCCCGAGATCAAGTCCGACATGTGCACGTCAACCGAGGCGAATCCGGCTTGTGCGAACGACCACGCCATCTCGATGTGTCCGTTGACACCTTGTTCACGCAAGATTGCGACCTTGGGTCGGTCGTTGAGCGAAGTGATGCGCTCGAGGAAAGGATCGGCCACGTTGACCGCGGGGTCGAACGTGAGGCGGTAGAAGAGACCAGTGTTGTCCTCGCGGGCGATGTTCTCGAACTCCTCAAGGGCGCCGGCAGGGCTGTCTCGGAGAGACTGCATCTTGTACGAGGTCTCGGCCCATTGCTGTTGAAGTTTCGCGCGGGTCGATGACCACAAAAGGGAGCCTCCAGACGCGATACTGATGGCTTGGTCTTCGCGATCCGTCGAAACGCGACCGACGGGGATGATGGACCTCGAAGGGAATCCGGCGTGAACGAAGACTTGTGTGAAGGCGGCGACGTCCGATTGGCGAACCTGGAAGACAGCTCCGAGCTCTTCGTTGAAAAGGGCAGCAATGGTATCGTCATCCTTCTTGAACGAGTCGACCATGATCTCAGCTCCCAGACGACCTGTGAGTGAATGTCGATCATCAGTCCATTGTCCTCAGAAGCACCGTTAGTAGGACAACTGACCTGCGAAACACATCTCGAAGATAGTCGTCAAGATACCTCCGTCGGATCGGTCGTGGTACGCGAGAACGGTCTCGGGTTGCTCGGAGCGAACCTTTTGGCATCCCTCGAGGAACGCCTTGAGGACCTTGGCATCCTCAACGTCGGGCGCCTCACTACCGATCTGCTTGAAGACCTGGGCGAGCGCAGATCCACCGAGGCGTTGCTTGCCGTTGGCGAGATCGAAGAAGACGAGGACGGTGGGCTCCTTCGCGGGCGTGACCTGGAGCTCTGGGGTCCAGGTAAGGTTGACGTTGCGGACCGGAGAGAATGCGGTGACGATCAAGGAAGTAGGCGCCGTAACCGTCTTGCGCTCTCCCGACTTGTCGTCGTTCCAGCCCATTGACATCGACATCGAATCCTTGCCAACAGGGATCGAGACACCGAGGGCAGGGCAGATGTCCATACCGATTGCCTCGACGGCCTCGTACAAGCGAGCACCCTCATCACCGTAGGAAGCAGCGCACATCCAGTTCGCCGACAACTTCGTGTGGGCGAGCGAAGTGTAGTCGGAGGCAGCCAAGTTGAGGAGAGACTCGGCAACAGCCATGCGTGCGGAAGCGCCGGCAGAAAGTAGCGCGAGCGGCGTGCGTTCACCCATGGCCATGGCCTCACCGGCAACAACCTGGAATCCGTAGGTTGCCTGCGTGACGGCGACATCAGCGACAGGAACCTGCCACGGTCCAACCATCTGGTCCCGAGTGACGAGACCGCTGATCGTTCGGTCTCCAATCGTGATAAGGAACGATTTCGATCCTACAGCGGGAAGGTGCAGGACGCGGTCGACGGCGTTATCGAGGACCGTGCGAGGCGAGTCTGCGTTCGGAAGGTACGAAGCGAGAGAAGAGTCGAAAGTGTCGCGAGGTTGAGGAGTCGAGACGGCGGTGCGAGCCATACGAGGAGGCTTGCCGAAGAGGAGCGACATGGGAAGGTTGATGGCGTCTTGCTTGAGGAGACGGTCGGTCACAACAAGCTTTTGCTCCTCGGTAGCAACTCCGACGATGGCGTAGGGGCAGCGCTCGCGCTTGGCGATCGCCTCGAACACATCGCGGTTCTCGGGGCCGACTGCCAAGACGTAGCGTTCCTGGGACTCGTTACACCAGATCTCCATGGGAGACATTCCAGGGTCGTCGACAAGAACGTCCCGAATCTCGAAGCGTCCTCCAAGGTCGGCATCGTGCACGAGTTCAGGAAGCGCGTTCGAAAGTCCTCCCGCTCCGACATCGTGAACGGACTGAATTGGGTTCTTTTCGCCGAGAGAGACGCAGCTGTCGAGAACTTGTTGGCAGCGACGTTGCATCTCGGGATTCTCGCGCTGAACCGACGCAAAGTCGAGCGCAGCCGAACTCGATCCCGAAGCCATCGACGAAGCCGCTCCTCCTCCGAGACCGATGAGCATACCCGGTCCTCCGAGAACAACGAGGTGAGCTCCGGGCGTGATCTTGTCCTTCAACGCAAATTCAGGGCGCACGTTTCCGTAACCACCCGCGATCATGATCGGCTTGTGGTAACCACGGATCTCGCTCGACTTGTTGCCGTCCTTGTCCAACACGGGAACCTCTTCCGAGAACGTCCTGAAGTATCCAGTAAGACCAGGGCGTCCGAATTCGTTGTTGAACGCGCTTGATCCAAGAGGACCTTCGATCATGATGTCGAAAGCGGATGCGATGTGCGAGGGTTTACCAAAGTCGGTCTCCCACGGTTGTTCGAATTCGGGAATTCGCAAGTTCGAGACCGTGAAGCCAGAAAGACCCGCCTTGGGGCGCGAACCCCGACCGACAGCACCTTCGTCACGGATTTCTCCGCCAGATCCGGTCGCAGCTCCAGGGAAGGGCGAGACGGCGGTAGGGTGGTTGTGGGTCTCGACCTTGATCAGGATAGGCATGTGTTCCTCTTTCGCTTGGTACACAGGGAGGGACGAGGCGGCAGAGGGCGCGGCAGCGAACCGAGGCACGACCGATCCATCGATGACGGCGGCGTTGTCCGAGTAGGCCGAGATAGTGTGCTGCGGGGTGAGCTTGTGGGTGTTGCGGATCATGGCGAAGAGGGAGAGGTCTTTCGCTTGGCCATCGACGACCCACGAGGCGTTGAAGATCTTGTGTCGGCAATGTTCCGAGTTGACTTGGGCGAACATGAAGAGCTCGACATCGGTAGGATCCCGTCCGGATGCCGACGAGGCGAGGAACGACTCGACGAGGTAGTCGAGCTCGTCTCCTCCGAGCGCGAGTCCGAGTTCCTGGTTCGCCTGGACGAGCTTCTCCTTCGCTTCGGCAACGGATTTGCCTTGGAGCTCAATCGACTTGAGCGCACCGGGTTGACCACGCTCGAAGAGCATCTTGGGTTGGGGTGCCGAGTCGAGGAGGAGCTGGGTCATGCGGTCGTGTAGGAAGTGCGCGACATCGCCGAGGTCAGACACCTCGAGCGCTTTGTCAGCCTTGACGACAAAGATCAGGCCGCGCTCGATGCGACGGACGCTGCCATCAAGGGTGCACATCTTGGCGATGTCGGTGGCCTTGCTCGACCAAGGCGAAATCGTACCGGCACGCGGCACGACCCAGATCGCGTTCGAAGCTTTGCCGTCCTTGATCGCAGCATCAACAGTAGCGCGCGTTCCCTCGAGGGCGTAGTCGTCACCGTACTTGAGCAGCGCATCGAGCACCTTGCGTTCGTCCGAAGAAGCACTGGCGAGGGATTCAGCGGCGGCGGCAGTTTCGGGTTCGACGAAGTGAAGGAAGACGGCATCGACGGAAGTGATAGCCGGATTCACGGCTTGAATGCGAGAGAGAAGCGCAGCCCGCTGGGGCGGGTGGAACACGGAAGCACCGGGAAGGACGAGCATGGCCTGCATGGTCGACGGTCAGTTTGCGAAGGCGGCAGCGTCGAGTGCGCAAGCGTACAAAGCTATGCTAGGCTGTCTCCCCGAAAATATCGATCAGCTCTAGGTCGGAACGGAACAGGGCAAGACCGGTCACTGACCAAGCAAGGGATCAAGAAACGAAGAAAGATGGCAAGCGAGTCAAGCGGCAACCGGAGGGTCTTTCGGTGCTCAGGTCTCTGTACAGGCGGCGAGCAATACAAAGGTCAGCGCTATCAGTCACCTATGCACAGCTGCATTGCCTGTTGCCACCCAGAGAAAGCAGACTCCTTGTATCGCTGTCCACCAACTTTGTGCATGTAGCCTGCTCTGCTGCCCACCGGGACGATGCTCGACCGGCGAGGCAAAGCTACATGCTCGCGACCTGCACTGACCAATGCGGTCGCTGGCATCCCTTCCCAGGTGCGCCGTCCCGTTTCTGTCTACACCGCCCGAAGAAGATCCCTCTGCGACTCGCGTCTGTACCGCCTGTTTGCTCTGGCGGTTTGCTGAGATTCGACTCACAGTAGAGAGCGTGGAGTAGAGGAAGTCTGGTCGGCAGGCGCCGGAGCGTGAGGGGGCGGAGCGAGACGAGGTGCGGATAATCTCCACGAAACTTTTCGTCGAAGCTGTCCATCACTTTTTTTCTCTCATTTGACTCGCAACGGGTTTTCGGCTCTCTGAAAGCGGTGGACCGAGGGGAGCAAGGATTCGAGCAAGGTTGACGAGCTGTAGAAGCGAGAGCGCTCGCCATACTACTGTATCCGGATGGGACTACTCCGGAAAGTTTGCGATAGAGACCCCGACATCCGTCGTATTCCGCCACGCAAAGTCCGTCTCAAATCCGCAAAGATTACAGGCATTGCAAATCCACATTTGAGCTGATCATATTACCTGACGAAGCGAATTTGGCTCTGATTAGATTCCCCCCACCTGAATTCGGAAGAGATAGACCTTGATGCTCAGTGCTTGTTGCATATGCAGCGGAAGTCGCGCAGGCGGAAGAGCAGAATGTCTCAAAAACTTGACATTGCACCGCCGGACGCGGACGCGTCTCGCCGCTCGCGTCCGATCACGGCAGCATCGCTTCTACCGTGGCCACATGCAGCTCTGACAGATTCCAAACACCTGCGAGGTCTTCACAAACACGCGTCGCCGCTCCGAGCAGCGCGAGACGGAGCTTAGCAAGAAATAGTCAGTTCAGTCAACAAGCAGCCTTCGTATGCAAGATACGCTGACACTGCAGGACCGACAATGTGCGTACGATAGCCTGCGTCTCGACCCGACTAACCCGGTCCGTCGAGATCTCAAACCAGCGACGAGCACGACCGTCCATCTTTCGACTTTCTAGACGACGCACAAATCGACATGGTCAAGTGGCTGTGCGTTGCCGAGAAGCCATCCATCGCCAAGTCGATCACTCACATCTTGTCGGGAGGCCAATTCGAGACTGTCAGCATCCAGTTCTCGCCGCCATGACCCTCACAGCGCTTCCTCTGACCTCTTGAGCGTTTTCTCCATCCTTTTAGGGTACCGCTCGACGACCACAATGGATCAAGAATTACAAGTTTTCGTACAGGATGGGCAACGGCAACGCCTGGACCGATTTTGTCGTTACTTCAGTGGCGGGACACTTAACTTCGAACGATTTCGACGACGCTTACCGCAAATGGCAGACTTGTGACCCAGTCGACCTCTTTGAAGCTCGCGTCAAAACCTTTGTCACGCCGGTCCGTGGCTTTCTGTTCTAAAAGACTTGATGAGCGACACCCACGGGCAATTGGCTGATTTCTTTCGAGTATAACGCTACGTTAGGACGATGATCACAAGGGTATTGAGCGGAACCTGACCTTCGAGGCGAGAACGGCTACTCATCTCATGATCTGGACCGATTGTGATCGAGAAGGGGAGTACATTGGCTCGGTCGTCGCCGAAGTCTGTCGCAAAGCGAACCCCAACATCGTCGTCAAGCGTGCTCGGTTCAGCGCCATCATTCCCGCGTACGCTGTCCCAGGTGTGGCTCTGTCTAAGCCTCGCATATTGACGTATGCGGTATATCAGGCAAATCAATCAAGCATGCCGGAACCCCGTCGACCTCGACATGGCTCAAGCGAATGCGGTAGCAGCTAGGATGGAGCTCGATCTTCGAGTCGGCGCAATCTTCACCCGCACGCAATCCCTCGAACTTCAGAAACGCGTCGCTGCGCTAGCGGACATGCTCATCAGTTACGGTCGGCTTGATCTCTTTTATTAAATCCCCTCTCCGCGTCAAGACTTGTCTGATCCCGTAATCACGGATAGGTCCTTGTCAGTTCCCGACCCTGGGATTTGTTGTCGACCAATACGAGCGCGTGCAGGCCTTCGTGCCTGAACCATTCTGGTACGTGCACGTTGGGCTCGTTCGAGACGAGTCGACCACGACGTTCGGATGGAGGCGAGGACGACTCTACGATCAACAAGCAGCCGAAGCAATCTTCAGCTTATGCGAAGCGCAGCCGATAGCGACGGTTCTGTCTCAGCAAACCAAACCTACTCAAAAATGGTGAGCAGCTTGAGACCTCGAGTACCCCAGCTTTTGCTTCCGCGCTCATCCGTTGTTGTGGCGCAGGAAACCGCTACCACTGACAACGATTGAGCTTCAGAAGACCGGCTCTCGATTACTCCGGATGACCCCGAAAAGGATTCTCGAGGTCAGTGCGCTCAACTCGTACGTTGATCACTCGAGCTTGAACCTTGTACTTGTCGATAGATTGCCGAGCAATTGTACCAGAAGGGTATCCTCAGCTATCCTCGTACCGAGACGGACCAATTCGATCGCGATTTCAACTTTCACGAATTGATTGAAAAGCAAACGACGGATGGAGCCTGGGGTCAGTTTGCCACCAGGTAAGTTACAAACACAAACAGGATCCCTCTCGTTTGATGAGTCCAGTCTGACGAGGTCATGCATAGCTTGTTGAACGCAAACGGATTCGAACGACCGCGAAACGGCAAGAAGAATGACAAGGCGCATCCTCCAATTCATCCGACTGCGCACGTGAACAACCTCACTGGCGACGACAAGCGCGTGTACGAGTTGATTGTGCGGAGGTTCCTTGCTTGTTGTTCGCAAAATGCTCGTGGCAGCGAGACCACTGTCGAGATTGACATCAGCGGAGAACATTTCTCAGCCAAAGGTTCGTCCAGGCTCGCTGTCGGCAACTTTCGATCGTTCTCGTGCTTACTTGCGCATGTCGTACATGCAGGTCTCATCGTTCGAGAACGCAATTACCTCGATGTCTACATTTACGACAAATGGCAGGGCAACTACTTGCCAGATTTCCAAGTCGGAGAACAGTTCGAACCAGATGAGCTCGAGATCAAGGAAGGATCGACTACGCAGCCCAACCTGCTCACAGAAGCCGATCTTGTCAGCTTGATGGATCGCAATGGAATAGGTTTGTGCCCTCTCCCACGCCTTCTCTTCTTGCAGCAGCACGACACTTACCCAGGTAACTTGCTCATGCAGGAACGGATGCAACAATTGCTGAACACATTGCCAAGATCATCGATCGCGAGTACGTCATGAAACGCAAGGAAGGCGCAGTCGAATACCTCCTGCCTTCGACTCTCGGGACCGGACTCGTGAAAGCATACGACAGAGTTGGGCTTGAAAACTCGCTTACGAAACCCCATCTTCGAAGACTTGTGAGATGCTGTCCTACTTTTCGAGAGACAGCCCGAGCTCACTCCCCTGTCTAGACTGAACAAAGGATGGTCCAAATCTGCGAAGGTACCAAGACACGCGAGGCGGTCGTGAGCCAAACACTCGACGAATATCGGGAAGTGTTTGTCAGGACGCGACAACAAATGGCAGCTTTCGTCGCGGTACGTGATCCTGGCCTTCTGCGTCTCTTGAAACTCTTGCACATGGTTTAGAAGAATCCTCCTTTCGACAGGCTGTTCGGCAGTACGTAGAAGGTCAGATAGAGAACGATGATCGAGCTGGAGCCGGAAGAGATGGCGGCGATCGGAACGGACGCGGCGGAGGCAGAGGAGGCGCCCGAAGAGACAGCGACGACGACGATGATGACGACGATGGGCCCGATCGAGGAGCTGGAGCTCGCGGCAGAGGTCGAGGCAGAGGTAGTACAGCAGGTGCGAGAGGCCGAGGTCGAGGTACCGCAGGAGCCGCAGCGAAAGGCCGAGGAGGCGCAAGTTCGGCAAAGCGCAAGAGGGCGGACGAGGAAGAAGGCGAGTCTCGTGGTCTCCAGTCTCTTCCGTCCCAAGCTAACGACCGCATACTGCTTAGACGTCGCGCCGCGCCAAAGCGACTTCCGTACAGACTCCGACGCGCCAGAATGCAAATGTGCTCTGTCTGCTGTTGAGCGTGTTGTCGCCAAAGAAGGCCCAAACAAAGGCCGCTCTTTCTGGGCGTGTCCAAAACCAATGGGAGAAGGATGTGGTTTCTTTGCATGGCAAGAAGATGGGGATGGCGCCGGTCCGAGTAATGTTCGATTCAAAGCAGCAGCAAGCAGACCAAATGTGAGTCTGTGCTGAAGCAGATCTTCCGAAAAATGAGCTAATGAAACCCTCTGTTTGCAGCAGCAGTCAGCTTCTCGCGTCGCGCCATCTGGATCGGCAAAGACGCTCTTCGACGCCGGAGAACTCCTATGTGACTGTGACCTTACTCCGAAGGAACTCGTGGTCACGAAAGAAGGTTCGCGCATCCTGTTTTCAGCTAGCATTGGAGATTTTCCCCTGATCACTGGAAACGCACAGGACCGAACAAAGGTCGCCTTTTCTACAAGTGCGCATCCATTACGCCTGAATCTGGATGCAAAATGTTCTGTTGGGCCGACGAGCCTCCTCGAGGCCCAAGCGGAGCGACCGGCGGCAGCGGTGGAGGCGCAAGCAGCAACTATTCGTGCTACAAATGCGGCGAAAGTAAGTTTCCTCAAAATCTTCCGTGTTGCAGTTTCGAGTCTGACCATCCACGTTCGTTACAAAAAGCTGGGCACTATTCAAGCGCCTGTCAAAGCCAGACAAACATGACAGGCTACAGCAGCCGCGGCAGAGGCACTTCGCGGGGCAAGACTCGGGGAACGACTCGTGGTCGTGGCCGGGGCAGGGGACCATCGCGCTGAATTTAGTGTATTTGCAAGCGCAAGAAGCTCGTCTCGGATGGAAAAATAACGTAGAAATCAATCGATAACGATACAGTCTACTTGCTCCCTCTCCAGTGCATGTAGTTCCGAAGTAAGCACTGCGAGTGCAAGGAACGCCCATGATCTCGCGCCAAACCGGCCTTCATGATTGCGTCGCGTTTCGGCAAGCTCCTCGTCGGTTTCGATCGCTGCGATCCAAGCTGACCAAGCGCGAACGACTCTCTGCTGTGTGCTGCCTGTTGCCGGACCGCTAATCTCCTGACGCACGAGACTGAAAAGTTCTTTGGTTCTCTCCACGACGAGGGACGTGATGATCTTGTCGTTTGGATTGAGCTTCCTGATGAGGACGCCCATGAACAGCTCCTCCTCCTTGGCTGGAGGGCTGTACAAGCTCGCGATCTTGCCGAGCTCGAATGAAAACAGGTCGAGGTCTCGCTTGAAAGCTTCCACTAAGCATCGTGGAGGTTCGGCCGGGAGGCGATTTCCATCCAGACCTGGGTGGTCGAGTAGGAGCAGAGAAGCCGTGAGGCAGCGAAGGGGATCAACGCTAGCGACGTTAAGCTCGGGAGGTCCTTCCGAATCGAGGTCGAGGGCGCGGAACAGCTGGCCCAAGGCTTTTCGAGACGTGTATGCTTGTGGGTCGGTCGAATTGTAGTCCGGCTGTCCGCCTTTGTCTCGCATTTCTCGCGGTATCGGAGGAATTTTGTCGCGCCTTACAGGCGTACCGGACTTGACATAATCGACGCAATCAGCTGTGGCAATTCAAAGTGTGAGCTCGCGAGTCCCTATCCAGGGAGATGGAAGGGACTTGCAGTGGAGCTGAGCGAGTTCAAGGCAGTCGCGATGGAACAAGCCTTCCCGGTACCAATCGGCGAGCGAAAGCTGCCGAGATGCGACGAGAGTCGTCAGATCGTGCTGCAAATCTGTTGCTCAGACATTTGACACGAATCAGTATACATACGACGACGAGCTGTGAGAAATCCTTACACTCGAAGAAAAAATCGATTCCGTCTGCTATAGTGGCGTCTCGATCGAGTTGGGTTGTCGCACTTGGTTGATACGCTGCCGGCTGTGCGATTTGCTCCGGTTGGGGCACCAAGCCACTTGCTTCGGTCAAGAGAAGGTACAGGTCACCATCCAGATCGCCTGCACAGAATAAGCGTGAGCGACAATTCCTGGTTTTTGAAAGCTCGATTTATTCAGCTTACCTCCTGCAAGCATCGACGGAAGCGAACGTTCTCCTGGAACATAGCATAAATTCGTTGTTTAGCGGTTTGGAAGATAAGGGAATATATGTGCCACGAGCGCACCTTTTGCCGAAAACACGACACAATTGACAAGATGGCGGATGCGATCGCTCGCTCCACGTGGCAGATGGCCTACCGCCGAGACTATTTGCACGTCGCCCGGATGATTCGTTGGCGATCTTGAGATCGCGATGGTGCCTTGTAAGCATTCAAAGCCTCCGTCGGGATGCTGAATCCGCGCATAAATAGTCCCTTCTTCCAATGTGCCGCTAACGTCAACGACTCCAACAAGGTTGTAGCATCCGTCCAGAGGGATCCGCGCCTTGTGTTTGACGTCTCGCAAGATGTGAGCCAACGAGGCATCGAGGCATTGAGCGACAAAGGCATTTTTGAACAGGAGTGCGCCTGTTGCGCGATCCTTAGCGAGGTAAGATAGAACTCTCGACAGCTGAGAAGAGCGAGCGAGCCCCCAATGCTCAAGCAGGGTGACTGCCGAAGTCAGCTTGGACCGAGCGTGGCGGATTTTCTTGGTCGCGGTCTTCTGGAGGCGGAGGAATGCAGATGCCGGAACTCCGAGATCTTCGAGCAGCTTGACGAGCGGCCGGTTGAGGAATCCAGTCCGAGCAATGGTGAATGTATCAGCGATTTCGAGAGATTGCTGCGCCGACCGGAATTTGATCTGCGAGGGACGTAGCGCAATTTTCCGCCCATCGAGCGCAGGATCAATCTGCAGCATACCCTTTGATGAGAGTAGATTTGTTAGTCGCGTCGAATCATTCCGTAATCCTGGGCCAGGGCTGACCTTGGCACCCCCAATTCGAACCTGGAAGCAGGTCGTTCTTGCCTTATTGTCTTTCGGCTTCAGCCCAAGGAGGGAAATTACTTCGGCAGCGAGCGCCCGTGAGATCAGACCACAGCCGTCGCTGAAGAGAGATCCATTGGTTGAGACAATGTCCGGGATCTTGATGACCTGCCCAGGCAATAGTTCGAGCGAGGGTTTGGATGATGTGAATGCCTGTGAGATTCTGGCCATGTATTTCGCCGGAATGCGAGCGGTCTGCAACTCGCAAGTGTCAGCTAGTAATCTCTCGGATCATCAAAGCGGCTCACTACGTCTCCAAGAAAATCTCCAATGTCACGATGGATAAGCTCCGGCGTGATGATTTCGCCATCGTGCACGAAGGGGGCGACAAAGAAGCAGCTGCCTGATTTCAGGCCTGCAGCTGTCCATGCCAGGAAACACCAATCGGTTCCGAGGAAGCTGACGAGGCCATCGTGGAAGATCTGTTTGAATCGAGACTCGATCAAAGCCATCGCTCCAGGTCGTTTTGCCTGAAGTAGCGTGCCATCATCATTCCGGATCACGACCCGCAGGAAGTGATCCGGGTGGCCGTAACGACGTAGGATGGAGTTGGATTCTGCCAAGCTTGGACCCGAAAGGACGAGACCTGTAGGCGTGATCGTCACCTGCCGCGAGAGTGAGGCAGGATCGACGTTCTTGTAGAAACCGGCATTGGAATTGGTCGTGGCATAGTCGAGCAAATCTACGAGCTCAGTCACTGAAAGGGTCCGAGGGTTGGGGGATGCTGTCGACCGTTTCGAGCGCATGGAGGTTGGAAGCGATAGGTTGCGGTTCATCAAACTGTCTTCGTCCGACTCGGAATCGGGAAGACCGGTCAAGTCGATAACGTCGATTCCCTCATCGGAGTGCGCCCGCTTCTTCTGCTTCTCCGGCGTTGGAGACTGATTTTGCATCTCCTCCTCTAGGTTGTCTGAGAGAAGTATGGTTGTGGGCTTGCGAGCACGGAACTCGTCCAACAGGGTGAGCCCGTCCGCAAAGAATGCGAGGATCCTTTCGACAGTTGCCGAGTCTTCAGTTCGCAGTAGCTTATCGATGCCCGTCTTGAGCTTGACTAGTTTGACAGGATCGATAAGGCCGTTCCTGAAGAGCTTTTCGAGCTGGAACCCAACCGGTATGTCCAGTTTTCCAATCCAATCGAGCAGTGTGTCCATCAATTCATCGCTGCAGCGCTTGCCGAAGATCGTGAGGATTCTTGAGCTGATCACGCGCGGTAGAGCGTGTGCCGCAGCTAGGACCAGGAATAGTGGTGCATCCCGATAGTCTCGCACTTCCAGGCGCAAGGACCTGGATACATAAGGTGCAACTTTGCCATGTTCCTGGTCGAAAGCGCAAACCTGGAGCGGGAGTCGGTCTTGGCCATGATTTTGAGGTTGAGCGAATTTCTCGAAGCGAGGCGGGACCCTCAAGTCGAGGTAGAAGACCTTGCCACCTGAAGAGCGCTGGATCCGGTCGATCGTGTCAAGCTGCAGATGTATAGTATGTTCAGCAGCAAGTAATCGGGAGGGTCGTGAGGTTGCTAACCTCAACGCTGATGCGAATCGAATGTCGGTCTTTGTCCCAGATCCTGACGGTCAAGCTTCCTTTGCGGTTCCTCATGACGTCCGGGAACTTCAGCTCATCCTTCTCCCCGGCAAGACGTTGCCATTCTACAGAGAACGCTGTTGGCGTAAGCCATGTCCCGAAAGCGATCGAGCAGAAGGAGAAGGACTCCTGTGCCGTCCGAGCAGGACCACAGCCTCTGCTCGCGTAAGATGTGTCTCGTCCCCGTGGTTGCCGCATGTGGGAGTCAAACCATCTGGCTGAACTTGACAGCTTTTTGACCCGAGGGATCCGTTCGTCCTAAGGCTCAGTCCCACCCCGCACAGATCACTCTCGGCTTGTCCTCGGACAAAGGGAACGCCTTGGCCCCAGCGCCTAGATCCCGGATCGGAATGGCAGGACCATGTGCATGTATGCTGAAGATAACATCATTGTCGGCGCTACGCTTCATTCAATCGATCTCGGGCGCGATCCCTGAGCTTCTCCGCGTAACCCTTCTTGGCGTCTTCACTGCCAACCACTACACCTGGAAAACATATTGACTCGTCACAAAAGGGGCGGAACAAAGGGGGATCGGCAAGACAAAAGCGCCACATACCCTTTGTACTTCCGAGACCGGCGCCCTGTGCGAATTGCGCAGCTTGAATTGGGTCGACTCTGCCGGAGCCAGACGATCCCAGCCCAGCTCCTTTTGACCAGCCCTGTTGTAAGAAAGACCATCAGTTGTTCCGAAACGAGCACGGCAGAGCTGCTGAGCTGTACCATTTTCTCGAGCATTTTCATACCGGCATTCGTTTCTTCGAGTCCGTCCTTGTTCGGAGCTTCCGGAACAGGCGCGGGAGGTTCGGGTGCATCGAACTTCTTGCGCTTCGTGGGCGGCTCGGGATGATCCGCTTGATTATAGGTCGAGCGACGAGCAGCAGCGCGATCAACGTACTTCGGTTGTTCGGCATTCGACGCCGAAGCTGGCTGGACGGTGGTCTTCGACGCATGTTTCGTGCGCGCTGCAGACTTGCGGTTAACGCACGCAGCTACAGCTTCAGGCTTCTCGAGATTCGTCTGTGTATAGTGAATGGGATTCGAAGATTTGTGATGAGGTGAAGAGCCAGAATTTCGAGCAGGGCGTGATGCAGCAGTACAAGCGTTAGCATCGATTCTGTAGCAGAGCATGGAGAGTAGAGATGCAAGTAGCGAATTTCCTTGTGGAGAGCCGAGAGCTTGTTGTGCTTCCGCAATTCCTCGATGCCCTTGAACTGACGCTGACAGAGCAAGCAAATGAATGCGATAGGATCCCCGTGTTCGAACTCGGGGTCATCGAACGCCAAGGCTGGTGCAGCAGCACTTGTCGACGCGGTGGGAACAAGCTGTGAGGGAGCCACGAGCGCGAGCACAGGACACGAAGCAAAGTCAGGTCCTGAATGCGAAGCAGAATGAGCGTGCTCAAGAGGGCAAGTACTGGTTGAGCAGTTGCGGTCGTAGCGGGCGGGTTCGGTTTGGAGGTCGCAGCAGAGGCGGACGCCGCGACGGTAGACGGCGCAGTCGACGAAGCCGACGATTCCGGAACGACCTTGAGCTCCTTCTGTTTGACGTTCCATTTGGCGATGTTGCCGGCGGCCTTGCGAGAGATGATCAAATCGCCCTTCTTTTCTTTCACTGCAGGACAGATAGAGTCAGCACAAAGCAGAGAGGCTACGATGCAGCAGGGCAGAACGAACCAGGCACATTCGAGGGACCGGCGGGAACGATCCCTGCTGCTGGAACATTCCCAGGGGCGGGAACTTCGCTCTTGGCCACAGCGCGTAAAGCAGCAGATTTCCCGCTAGGAATGGAGGTTGTTGCGAGCGGTTTGATCGAGATAGGTGCGATTGTTCCCGGGGCAGGGAGTGCCGCAGGAGGCGCAGCGGCGACTATGGCGCTCGTCGCTGCGGTTGCGGCTGCAGCCGCTTGATTGAGGTCCTCGGCAAACTCGTCTTCGAGCTCACCAAGGAACGCCATCATATCCTTGTCCATCTTGGCGTCTTCATCGGCTTTCGGACCCTTCGGCAACCGGTCAAGTTCTTCCTGACTCGGTGCGGGCGCGAGCCACGGTTGGACGAAACCTTTGTCATCCCAGTACGCGAGCTGTTGACCTCCTTCGCCCCGGAACGACCACTCCGACTTCGCATAGATAGGGATGAACGAGTTTTCGTGGGTGAAGGAGAGTGCGATGATGCGATTCCTGATGCGGAAGCCTGATGGGTGGAGACCAGCATTGAAAGCCGACGAGAGGACCTCGGTGGCAAGCTGACCAGACAAACGGCAGTCAACAGCTGATTCGAGCCAGGCAGGCAGATCAAGAGGAGACTCACCTTTACATCCGCGAATTGCACGAACGCAAACCCCCAACTCTGTCGTGACCCCCGATCCCGCGTGAGGAAAACTTTCTTGACGCCGCCTCGGGCAATCGCACCACTCGCGCGACCGCCGACTCTCGTCAAGCCCGCGACGATTTCCTCTTCGTTCGTCAGCGCGTCCAGGCCACGCAACAGCAAGATTTGCGTCGGGGTCGAGCCAACGTCGCGAGTACCGTCATTCACGTAGAAGCCTTGCGACGTCGTTCCCTCTGAAATTTGCATGTTAGCGCGACGTACTCCGCTGGACATAGGTGGTAGCGAGGTGCTCACCCGTTGCTCGACGCTGGTTCTCCGTCAACCGCGCGGTCGCGCCCTGATCCTCGCGCCAACCACCGCTCTTCTGACTGTAGTTGATCTTGATCCGCATGCCGTCGTGGGGCCCTGGCATCCCTCGTTCCTTCCAGGGAATGCTCGGAAAGTTGGGTTCGACGAACGCGCGCGCATGCTCGACCGAATTGAACTTGGCAAAGCCATAGCACTTGGACTGTCCAGTCGCACGGTCAACAATGACGGTGGTCGATTCAATCGACGCGCCCAAGTCTTCGAGGAAGTAGCGCAGGTGGGCATCTCCAACGTGCGCGGGTAGGCCGAGGAGCACGACCGAAGCGGAAGGCGGTTCGGGTCGGACTGGGGGTTTCCGCCCTCCAAGCGCGCCTGCGGATGCGGGAGTACCGTTTGGTGAGTCCCACGAGCCGTACTGCTCCTGTCCCTGTCCTTGAAAGTCGTAGCTCTGATGTTGTTGATGCTGATACTGCTGATCGTGCTGCTGTTGTTGATGATAATCGTACGGCGGGGCGGTGTAGTCCTCGCGAGGAGGAGGGCGAAAGTGCTCGTCCTGAAGAACGAGTCAGCCGGGTGCCAGCTGAGGTTCGCCAGTGACTGTGACTGCTCACCTCGTAGCGTCCACGCTTGAAATCCCTGGGCTCGTCGTGCCAGCTTCTCCCTCTCGGGCCGTCGTAGCGATCTCGCCGGTAGTCGTCCCGGTCGTATCGGTGATCGCGCCCACCGTGTCGGTCGCCTTGATCGCGTTCGTACGGGACTCGGTCTCTGTCCCAGTCTCGAGCGCGATGGTTATCGCGGTCGTTGTAGTCGACTTGCGGTCGCGGAGGAAGTCCCGCTCGCGGGTCGCTGTACGGGTCGTGACTGCTGTGCAAGAGCGTGTCAAGGCGTGGAAAGGAGGTAACACAAGTGCACTGTACCCACTGGTGCCCAGACATGGCTGGAGACTGAGCAAGATTCTATTGGATTCCGAATTCCGAATTTAGGAATCATTACTCGTTTTAAGCTGATCTTTCTCTATTACTATTTGTATTCTGCGAGAATAGTAGAATTACAGTTCTCTTCATCTCTTTGCTTCACACCAACTGCGTGCGTTGTCCCATGTCAATATTTCTGCAATCCGCGCTTACTTGACAGCGGTCTGACTATCGGTGGGCCAGGCGGACAAAGGGAAAAGTACCGCACTGATCGCGTCGCACCGCTCGTTAGCTTGTTTGCCCTTGTTCCGCGCACGGTCTACCGCGCCTGCTTGTTCTGACCAGCGCCTTGTCCAGATTTCGTCAGGGAAATTCCGTTACCATGTTTCGCTCTTGATTCTGGTTCTCCAAGCCGCTGGTCGGTCCCTCGGTCTCGTGTTTCCCTACGTTACAATCCCTTTCAAGCGCCAGCCGCCTTCTCCCCCCTCGCTATCATTCCAACATGTATACAGAAGGCGTTCGTCCGCCTCCGTCCCTCACTGTCGTCGTGCCTATGGCCCAAACCCGCGCTGCGTGCCCTTCGTTCGGCATCATCCCTACCTACAGCCATCGCATCCCCCCGACACGCCCACGTCCGAGTGGTCGCGTTCAGCAGTCCATACATGGAGGAGGATTCGATGACGAAGATCCGTTTGACCTTGAAGAAATCACGCTCGCTCGGATCCGAAGATCCATTCCTGCCCGTGCTCATCGCCACACTCCCGTCTTGCGCATCTCATTCGATGGCGAAGGGAGTGCCACCTCGATCGAGGATCCCGTTGTCTACCGCAACCCTATTGCATCGGTCCCGCTACCGGAGGGCAGATCAGTCACCCAAGCTCAACGAACCAGCTCCGTGTATTCGGTTTCTGCCTCGTCCTCGAAATCCTCAATCAGTCCCACTTCGTACCCAGCCGCACGCCCCTCCTCGTCAGCGAGAACCGCTCAAGAGTCCCTTGTCGATGCCGTATGGCACCCAAGTGCACCCTCGGATTCCCCCTCTTCAGACCACACCCATTCATCTCGTACTGCGAGACCTTCTCGTCACCCTCTTCCCTACTCGGTCACGGCACAAAACCCATTCGAGTCAGTCTCGACCGGATGTCCCGATCGTCTGGGGTCCGAACTTGGCCGCTCGCTCGTCGTGCCCCCTAATCAGACTCAAGCTGCGGAGCGACTCAAACGTCTGTACCTCTGTCCGTGGGAGGAGGTGGCTCAAGGAAGTAATGTGCCGCATATTGTACCGGTCACTACCTTGACAAGGCAGCCCCAGACCAAAGGGTCTACGCTCAAGGAACGGATTCGCTCCATCGGCACAAGCAAGCAGGAGTCAATACCAGCGGTCGGATTACCATTCTCAGAGAAACCTTCGCTAGTAGGTACGCTCAACGAATCGAACTTTGTGGATAAACGGGACCAAGTGTGCTATTTCTTCAAGTTGGCACTCGTGACCGTGCTCGTCTTGGCTCTCATGATTGATCTCGTCATCCTCAACGTCAAAGTCTTGTTGCGTGAGGATTGGCAATGAAGTCTAGTTAGTGCTACTCATTCTTGAGCGCGACTCGTTGAAACCCGCCGCCATCCTATCGCAATTGTGTACAACTCTATAGACACTGTTTCTTGATATTCGGTTCATGCAACACGAGACTAATTTTTTGTGTATTGATACAAACAACCACGACTTTATCGCTTTGATTCTTGTTCGAGAGCCACAGTCGGCTCCGTCGTGGTCTCTTCGAGTTCGGGTTGAGGCTCGTCTTGTACCTCCCACACTTCGTTCTGCATCTTCCACATGTCATGGTATCGACCTCGTTTCGCCATGAGTTCGGTATGAGTGCCTTGTTCCGCAACGTATCCATCCGCGAGGACGATAATGAGATCCGAATCGGCGATCGTTTTCAATCTAATTTAGCGAGTTCAACCGAGTCTGTCAGATCGTGAAGGTTGAAAAAGGGGAGAAGAAGAGGGGTTCGCACCTGTGGGCGATAAAGATGGAAGTGCGCGCTTTTGACAAGAGAGTTTGGTTGATGTTGCGCATGAGATCTGCTTCCGTAGTCGAATCAAGTGCGGATGTCTGTTGCAACAGCAAAACCAGCTCAATGGTTACGTTCGAAAAGAGGGGGATTAGATTTTTGTTTGGACGAGAGGTTTGCTTACGGCTTCATCAAAGAACAAGATTTTGGGATCTTTGAGCAACAGGCGTGCGACGGCCAACCTCTGCTTCTCGCCTCCACTGATCATCATGCCTCTTTCTCCAACCTTGGTCTCCCATTTGTCCGGCAAGGTTTCAATCGTACGATCGACATTCGCAAGTCTCGCCGCTTCTTTGACTTCCTCATCAGTCGCATCGAGTCTTCCGTATCGAATGTTGTGCAAAATGTTTGAATGAAACAATGGAGTTTCTTGAGGGACGACTCCAATCTCTCTTCTCAACGACTCGAGTTCGATCTCGGTCAGTTCTTGGTCATCGATCCAAATTCGACCTTGGTGAGGTTGATAGAACCTGAACAAGAGTCGGAACACGGTCGATTTGCCACATCCGGAAGGTCCCACGAGCGCGACTTTTTTGCCGGCGGGGATCACGAACGAGACGTCTTTGAAGATTGGACGTTCCGGATGGTATCCGAACGAGACGTTCTCGAACCTGATCTCGCCTCCTCGAGGCAATGCCAGAGGTTTTGCGGTTGGAGAGTCCTGCGCGCAGTAATTACACATGATGAGCCTTTTCTCTCTCCCTCGATCCTGCATGTTCTCTCGATATGAGATCAGTTACCTTGATCGTCAGTCCAACTGACTGCAGGTTGAAGAGCGTGTCCATGTCGATGAGACTCTGTCGTAGTTCGCGATACACCGTACCTTTGGAATAAAACATGTTTGCTGCTCAGCGCCTACATCAACTGGTTCGATGCAGAGATGATGCGTACCGAGAAAATTGAGAGGCAGCGAGAGTTGGAACACGAGTTGGTTCACCATGACGAGATCTCCAACAGTCATGCTACCTGTAGAAAACGCGACTTGCAAATGAGCGAAACAAATCCTGACAAGAGACCAGAGGAAGTACCATGACTTGCCGTCCATGATTCCTTTCGCGCCAAGGTACATCATGCCCGTCAAGGCGGTCGAGAAGATCATGTTCTGACCAATGTTGAGGGCTGCGAGAGAAGTCGAGATTTTGACGGATGCTTTCGTGTAGTCTTTCATCGCCTTGTCGTACTGTCGCACTTCGAACGCTTCGTTGTTGAAATACTGCCAACACGAGGAAGGTTAATCTCGTCTCTGTGTCTCCAGTCCCGATGACGGAAGAACGAGCTCGTACCTTGACCGCTTCATAGTTGATCAAACTGTCGACCGACATGGTCGCAGCACGATTGTCCGCCGCGTTGGCCTGCTTGCGGAATTTTGTCCTGTCGCGAGAGAGTAGAGCATGAATCAGCTTCAAGATCTGGGTCGCCCAGACCAGTGACAAAGAGTTGCTGACCTCCATGCAGTCGTCTTGATCGTGAACCAGGAATAAGCAGCCATAGTTCCGAGGGTCACGGCAGCGAAATCCCATCCGAATTTGTAGCTCTAGCGGTACTCGGAATACGCCAAGTGGGGGTTAGCGTTCTCTCGTTGTGAAAAGGGTTCCAGGTAAAACGCACCAGGATTCCACAGACCATAGTGATCTCGAGTGCGGTGGGTACGACATGGAACACGACCGAACTCAACAGGAACGAGATACCCCTGGCGGTTCGTTCCCCCTTTCGAGGTCAGCAATTTTTCAATCTCGCAAAAGTTCGACTGTCGGACGTCATGAGAGCACTGACTTGGTTCCTCGGTCGATCGCTCTGGTCAACCCTCCAGTTTGGCGAGTCAAGTGAAACCCAATGTCGAGGTTGAGCAAATGGGCAAACACGCTGCGCGCGACTCTGCGAATCGCGCCTTGGGCGACGTTGGCGAACACGGCGTTGCGCAACTCGGAGAACAGACCCGCACCGATCCTTGCGAGACCGTCTACGGAGATGACGGGAATGTGAGTCTGAGACTCGGACGAGAGAAAGGACGATCACAGGGAGAGAATAGCATGAACGTACATCCGACAATTACGGTACCGGCAATCGCGAGCACGCCCTGAGACGAGGCGGGGTCGATCTCGACATTGAGGGTGTCGATAATGCCTTTGAAAAAGAACGGTACTTGCACGTTCAGCAGCTGCACCATAGCGAATCACGTTCAGCTCGGTGGCGGTACGAGTGAAACACATGATCGAATCGGAACTCGCCTTGCCGCCAATGAGCAGAGAGATGGCAAGCAAGACTCTGGTTTTCGTGCTCCAGTCGTTCGTCGGCCAGACGTTGGGCAAAAGTTTCTTGATAATGTCCCAGTCTCTTCTCGTCTGCTCCTTTTCGCTCACGGTGTGCGCTTTGCCAACATCCGACACATTGGCAGGCTGGTTGGGCGGGACTGGAGTCGAGGATGCGTTTGGGATCGAGCTCGAGCTCGAGCTTGAAGAGGGCTGAGAGCGTTCCTTCTGATGTCCTTCAGGACCGGAATGAGCTTGAGTCGCTTTCGACGCGGCTGCGTGATGGTCGTCGTCCTCGTGGTGCTCGCGGTGATGCTGCTCGCGGGAGGGGCGAGAAGGCGGAACCGGGGTCGCTGGCGCCTGCGAAGGGGTCTGGGCATATCGAGCATACGAGGCGTGATAGCGGACTTTTGTGAGCAAGACCGAAGTGGATCTCGTCAAGCGCTGGCCTGGAACTGGTCGATAACCGGAGTGGTGACATCGGATGCATGCTGGCGTCGGAATTGGCATCGGCAGCGGAACAGCCGGCCGGAGCAGCTGCTGTACGGCGTACAAGCACTATCAGTATGCGAGCAGCACAACGAGAGAGAGAGCCCGGGCTCGCCTGATGTGTCCAGGATGACGAAATCGGACTCGGATTCGCACCGGTGCTCCTCCATACGGCGTGTACCGCCCGCCTGCTCGCCATTTGCGCTTCCCTTGGGCCGAAACAAGTCGAGGCTGGAAAGTGGAATGCGATTGAGCGCGGGAAAGTGGAGGGACAAGATGCCGAGATTCGACTTGCGCGCGCGCGAAATGCGAGTCGCGACTTTACGATCATCTTCGCTCCTGCACCGCTCTCTAGCGCGTCGGCCGCACTGGTCTGTCTGGCAAGACTACGGAGCGTTGAACGAGCGACGCGCCGTCAGGCTCACCTTGGCTCGACTTTTGCTTCAACTCGTCTCGCCTACTCGCCCAGTCTAGCCGGCAGCGAGGCGCAATGGGGTCGCCGCCCATCCCTGATCGGTCCCCGCCACGACCTCACCCCGGGCCCAAACCGGCATTGAACCCTGCGAGTGTGCCGTTCTCGCCTCCGAAACGCAAGACGGGCGGCTCGATCAAGGGCAAGGAGCGGCAGCAGCACGACGAGCATGAGCAATGTCCTGCACAGATGGCTCAAGGCGCTCAGGGAGTCGGACTCGTCACGTACAGGCACCTGCTTGGCACCAACAACCTCGGCGCAGCGTCCGTACCTCCCTCCTTTCCCGTCGAAAGCTTCCCGTGAAAGAGCTCACTCAAAGTGTGAACGATGCAGGAATCCCTTGCGAGTGATTGCGCACATCGATATTGACGCCGCGTACGCCTCGATGGAGATGGTTCGGCTCAAGCTCGATCCGACCCAACCCATGGCGACCCAGCAGTGGAACGGCCTGATCGCAGTCAACTACCCCGCGAGGGCGTACGGTATCACGCGCCACGAGACCCCGGCAGAAGCGATCAAAAAGTGCCCCCACATCCGCCTCGTGCATGTGCAGACCTATCGCAACGGTGACACGGAACCCGGTTACTGGGAGGACCCTCCGCCGAGTCCGCACACCCACAAGGTGAACAGTACTCCACCGCTTCAACATGATGGAAGAAACCCTGACCGCCCTGGGACAATCATCAGGTTTCGCTCGACATGTACAGGAAAGAGTCTCGCAAAATCCTCCTCGTCTTTCAAGAGTTCTGTCCTATCGTCGAAAAGGCCTCGATCGACGAATCGTTCCTCGACCTGACGTCGCTTGTGCGAAGTCGTCTGCTCGAACTGTACCCGGTTCTCGGCGCCGTGCCTGACGGTTCTCCCCTCGGTCTCGACACCCCACTACCGCTGCCATCCGAGCTCGGTATCACCGACATCAAGTGGGACGAACTCGGAAACTTGGTACCGAGGAATGGCCAGAAGAAGGACAAGCTCAAACGCCTCGACTCGAACGGTACTGAAATGCCTCCATCCTCCTCACCTGTCAAACCTGTGATTGTCCCAGACCGCGATCTCGAGGAGGAGCAGAATGACGAGCGGGTGAACGTAGCTGAACCGGACGAAGAAGCAGACGAAGAACCGCCGTTGACCTGGTCAGATTTGGCCCTCTCGCTGGGAGCCGAGATCGTGCAACGGATTCGTCAAGAGACGCACGAGAGGCTCGGGTACACGTGTTCGGCTGGGATCGCGCCGAACAAGATGTTGGCCAAATTGTGCTCGGCGTGGAAGAAACCTAACGCTCAGGTACAGCAAGACCCTTTTGGTTTCGCTTCAAGTTCTTTTTGCGCTAACCTTTCTTTCTCCGTTGTAGACCATTCTGAGACACTGTGCAGTCTTGGCATTCCTCAAACCGATGGCGTTTCAGAAGATCAGGAACCTAGGCGGCAAACTCGGCAACGCAGTCAAGGAGACTTATGAAGCTGAAACTGTCGAAGACCTTTTGTGTGTTCTACCATCCATGTGCGATTTCGAGACAAGCACTGACGGGTACGGTCAATGTCTATGTTTGCGCAGGAGAATCCCGTTGGCCGAGTTGCAAGCCAAGTTGGGCGATGATAGCGGTGTGTGGCTGTGGGAGGTGTGTCGTGGACTCGACTTTACCGAAGGTACGCTCCTCGTTCGATGCCTCTGATGGGTTCTGTTCAAGGCTCACTGTATTGTCAAACTGCTCAGTCGAACCGAAAACTCAGGTCAAAAGCATGCTCTCGAGCAAGAACTTTCGGCCACTGATCCACAGATACGGCGAGGTCGTGAGTTGCCTTCTTGTGTTCCTCACTCCCTGTTGGTATCTGATGGCTTGAACTTTGAGTGAAAAAGATTCACTGGTTGAACATCCTTGCGACCGAATTGCATCTGCGTTTGACCGAAGCCCGAGAAGATTCTCCTGGACTCTGGGTAAACGCCTTTTCTTCCTGACCTCAAGTCACACTATTCACCGAGTCAGCTCATCATGAACCCATTTTGTAGCCCAAGACGATCACTTTTACTCACCGCTCTCCCACCTTCGTGATCCGATCACACCAAGCCTCGTTCCCGTACACTTCGAACCTCACGATCTCGCACATCTTTCGACAAGCCGAGAAACTGTTGCGAGTCGCGCTCAACTCGGCCGGTCCCACCGAGAAAGGTCACAATGGCAAAGAGTACGACGTATCGGGATCGACAGGAACCGTCAACGACAATACCAAGATTGGACCGTATGGCAACATTCAACTCAGTTTCAGTGGACTCGAACGACTCGAGGAAGGTCAGAAAGGGATCGCGGGATTCTTTTCGACGGTTGAAGACAAGGGAGAGAAGAGAACCCGTCCGGTCAAGCAAGAAGACGTCGCAACAGTCACGAACAAGAAGAGGAAACTCGATGAGCAGACCAGCGCATCACCTTTGCCGCGTGATCCGATCGAACCTCCGCTTCCGGCACGAGGGCCTCTGCCAACGTACACGTGCGAAAGGTGCTCGCGTTTGCTCGAGATCCCGACTAGTGCACTCGCAGCGATTGCAGCGGCAGAGTATTCGCACGAGGCGATCGAGGCAGCACTTGACAGAGTACGCGACGAAGAACGGGATTATCATCTCGCGCGTGACCTGGTCGAGGAGGAACGGAAGCGAGCAGGATGGCGTACAACCTCTTTGAAAGCCTCGTCGACGCGAGACGAGCAGTCGAGGAACAAGAGCAAACAGTCCACGACGAAAACAAACAGTTCTACAAAGTTGGGCAAGAGTAGCAAGAAGGATCAACCACCCAAGGGGCAGACGAGTTTGGGGAGTTTCTTCAAAAAGTAGCTCATCGCAGTTGTTGCTGGAAGGGGAGTCTCTGGCTATCGTTCACCTTGTCGTTGTAATCTTACCCTCATACTTGTAGCGCTAGTGATACCTGTGGGGCGAGAAAAGAGAGAATAAACAATGGCGCACGAGGAAGCGATCGATGCGGCGCCGGGCGCCACCTAGGCCCTCGCACTTCCTTTCTCCCCTGCCCCCCGCACACCCTTTCCTTGACCTCATCTCAGTGTCCCCTTGTTCCCTTCAAGACATGCCGTCACTACGATCAAGTTCTGCGCCGCGTCGCTCCTCGCGCACGAGCGAGATTGACCTCAAGAAGAAGAAACAACAACAACAACAACAACAACAACAAGTCAAGAAGGCGAAATCGACCGCGACTCAATCTGCCCGCGCGTCCAAGCCAAAACCTAAAGCTCCTGAACCCAAGAAGAAGGAAACCAAGTCGACTGCAAGCGCGCCGGAGAAGCAGAAGAAGAAGAAGGTCGAGCAGAAGAGCGACCCCGCCGCAGCAGCTCGTTCGAAGCCCGCCGCGCCGACGAGGGGTCCTCCCAAGCAACGCGACGCGCCGCCAACTGCTGAAGAGAAGAAAGAGCTCAAGGCTGCCAAGAAGGAGTCGGCCGCGAACGCGAAACAAGCCGCAGGATCCGCTGCCCCCTCCAACACAAACAAGGACGACGACAGCAAGAAGGACGCCAAACCGCGCGCTGCTGCCAAACAGACTTCGGGACCGTACAAGGAGGGTCAAACCGTCGAAGACATTACGCTCAAGAATGGTCAGTCGGTTTCCAATCAACACTGCAACGCGAGTTGCGCTCATTGAGAGCTCCTGTTGGCATGCGCGCAGATTCGGATCAAGAAGTCTCTCTGTCTTCGCTTTACAACGAGTCGGGCCTCGTGATCTTTACCTACCCGAAAGGTGAGCAAGCGATCGAGTTGGGTTCCCAATATGAGACCCGGCATGCTGACACGCATTACACTTCCTCTGCTCCCGTTTGCCAGCCAACACTCCCGGTACGCCCTCACACGATTCCTCCTACAGCAGATAAGAGCTAACGAGCGTTGTTGTATCTCTCACAGGATGCACAACTCAGTCTTGCAACTACCGCGACATCACTTCCGAGTTCGAGTCGCTTGGATACAAGGTCCTCGGACTCTCGCGCGACTCTCCCAAGTCGCAATCGAGCTGGAAGACGAAACACTCGTTCAAGTACGACTTGCTCTGCGACCCTGAAGCGAAACTGTTGAAGAAACTCGGAGCGACCGATACCCAAAAGTGAGTGTCCTTTGGCCCCCTTTGCAGACATCGGAAATTGACGACCAAATACATTTGCATCCTGCAGACGTTGTCATTTTGTAATTGAAAAAGGAGGCAAGTTCCTCGAGGCCAAGATTGGGGTCAAACCGGCTGACGACGCCAAGAATGCGTGAGTTCATCTATCTCTTAACGAATCTTGCTTGCCGAGAATGAGTCTAAATTTCTACTCCGCAACTTTAGTCTCGAGTTTGTCAAGTCCCTCGACGGCAAGAAGAAAGACTAGAGAAGAAACGCCTCGCCTCGATTCAAATATTTCCTGCCTCCCCTTGTCTTTTTTCTGTTTTCTGCTACTTTCTTTCATCGATTACTGTTGTCTCTTTCTTTCTGACATTTTTTCACCTCCCTTTCGACTTGCCCCCAAACTTTCTCGAGTGTTTGTTTCTCTTCTTTCTAACTCTTGCTTTTTTAACCCCCATAACTCGCTCTCTTCTCGACTGCTGATTCTCCTCACCATGTGTGTGAAACTACATGTCCGTATCCTACTAAATTATTTGTCGAGCTCGCCAAATGGTCCCCGTGATAACGAGTACAGACGCTGTTCGTGGAACGCTCTACAGTCTGGCTCTGCAATTCGAGAGAGGGAATGGTCATGCATGTTATTTTTTTTTGAAAACAAATGGTTTGGGGCGATTGTCATTTGGATTATGCACAATTTGGAACTGTATGCCCCGGACTACGAGGACACGGAGGAACCCAAGGAAAAACTGAGAAGCTTACGCCTGGGACAAGAGCTTCTTGAGTTCTCCAGACTTGTGCTTGGCTTCGAGATCCGAAGAACCTATTGTGTATGTCCCGAAAAGATTTGGGGGTCAGCCACGACAACAGTGGAAAACATCAGGCTAGTCAAGAGACCAGTGCGGGCGTACCTCCGACGTGTTGACCGCCGATGAAAATGTTGGGAACGGTACGTTGTCCAGTCTTTTCAGCGAGGTAGTTCTAGGGAACGAGAGAAAAAGTGCTCAATGACGCCATACGATCTTCTAGGCGGGGCTAGGTTCGAAAAAGCGAGAGTGCTCACCTGCCAGTCGGCACCTTCGTCCATCTGGTCGAGCTCGTAGATGTCGGCTTCAACGTCGAGCGACTTGAGGAGTTGCTTTGCGTTGCGGCTATTCAGAGAAGAGACGCTCAGGATGTCCCGTATGACAACGGATCGAGCTGTGATTGACTCACCAGTACGGGCAGTAGCCTGTGGAGGAGAATGCAAGGAAAGTAGTATGCGAGTTAGCTGAGTCAGGCTTCACAGAGCGGGAGGAGAAGAGGGGGAATTACTCTTGGAGAAGACGACGACGTGCGATCCCGAGATCTTGGAGTTGACAGTGGAGGTGACAGACATGGTCGTGATGGGTGAGGAAGAGGTGATGGGAGACGAGAGAGCGTGGGGTGCAAGGTGAGAGGCGAAGGGAGAGAGGCGATCGGGTCGAGGAGCGATCGACGCAATCGGCCACTGCGAGTAGGTCACGACCAGCGCGACGATCGGGAGACTACACACGAGCGCAAGGAGAGCCAACAGACGTCTGCGCGGCGTCAGGAGCATCCAACTAGCGATCCGAGCGCACAGGGAGACGGAGAGACGATCGCGTTCGATTATATCCGCGTTATCCGTCAACTGCCGGAGTCCGATCCCATAGGCCTCACCTCTTGCCTTGATTCATACTACCCGACTTGCTACAGCCTCGTTGAACGACTCGATCCCCGTTGGACTGGTCCTGCAGCACCTTTCTCGAGCGTCACTCCGAGCAGCGCCCCCACTTGCGGCTGTCGACTGTCCACCTCCTCCGCTGCTCACCCGCTTGCTGCCCCGACTCGGACCCACCCCGCCACGGAGAGCGTGCCCACCCCCACGTGCATGTCCTGGTCCCCAGCTCACGCGTCGTCCATCTCTCGACCGTCCTCTCGCTCGCCGCCGCGTCCGACTTCGGCTGCGGCTGCGGCCACGACTCCCTCCCGACCTCTCTCGCGCTCGTCTCGCTGGCCCTCCCCACACAGGGATACCCTCCCGCGTGACGATGTCGTGCCAGCCATGACCCGAGCGCACACTGCACCCCCACCGCGCGAGCGAGATCCCACTGCGACCACCGCCGATCGGGATCCGGCTACGAAGCAAGTCGACCAGATCGTACACGTGAGCACTCGGCCCGCTTCATCGTATGTCCCCCGCGCGCAAGTCGGCTTATCCTTGTTGTCGTGCAGCACTTCTTTGCCAAGACGGTCGCCGTCATCTCCCAGGCTCGCACCTCAACCCATGCACCACACAGCCCAACTCTGTCACCCGACTTGCCGTCGACGTCAGGTTTTACCGCCCCTGCTCTTCGGCGTGGCGTTTCGACGGCGAGCACGAGCACGAGCGCCGGCAAGCGCAAGGGCGACAAGACAAACAGCTGGGTCCGTGCCATCCCTCCGATAGGCCTTCCAGATTCGGCGACAGTGACTGATCAGGACCTGTTCGCGCTGACTCTACAGTTCAATCTGACTCTGCCCGAGAACGACACGTTCCGCTCCGAGCTCAAGACGTGGAAGACCGTCTCGACGATGCTCGCTTCTCCTGCGCCTTCTGCCACATCCTCCTCGTTCTCGTCGTCCCCTTCAACTCGGTCGTCTGTAGCGAGATCCATTCCGTCGCTCTTCCTGACCGTCTATCTCGATGCCTCGGACCTCACGCCGAACCAAGTTCTCGTCCTGTCAGATCAACAAGGCAAGCGCACGCGCGTCGGTCGCAATCTCGCGCGTCCTTCGAATCCGCTTCACACCAAGAATCCCCCGACCCGAACTTCTTCGATCCCGCGGTCACGCTCGCGCGGCGGGACCTCGACCCCAGGTTCAGGCGCCAACAGTAACCCGCACGGACCTGCGACCGTCGTACTCGAACAATGGACCCTATCGGTCGAACCCGTATCGGATTTGGCAGCGACTTCCAATACGGCAGCGTCGTTGCCTGCAGTGTACAAGCATGCCATTCTGCATTTCCGCTCCTTGTTCACACTCGTCAAGGCGCTGCCGACGTACCAGCTCGTGCGCAAGCTCAATCGACATTCTGCAAATCCATCGAGAGGAAGTGGAGGAGGAAACACGGGCGGCGCTGGCAGGAACGGCACCGGAGGACTCAAGATCGGTTGCCGAGTCGAGGTTCGAAATCGCTCGGACCGAGACGGATCTGCCGGATGGGAAGGTGAGATCCCAATCGATGAGCCTATAGAGCACGGTGTCGACGAGCACGATACGCCGAGAACATTGGAAACGTTGCGGTTTCCGGGAGTCGATACCCCTCTTGGGTTAGTCGAGTTAACGCATCAATCATGTCGAGCGAAGTAGCTGATTCGTACCAACTCTCGCCACAGCAATCTGCACTTTGCGGGCACATACCGGTTGAACACGGATTTTGGAGTCGAAGACATCGAGACGCTCCTGAGCTCGAGGTTCATCGATGAAGACTTTTTCAAGCCGACAATCAACACTGCTCGGTATCGTGAACAGGAAGAGGCGGCAAGGGTACGATTTCTTCCGGGATCTTTTCCTGCACAATAGGATCGGGCAAGCTGAATCTTCCCACAATCTCGACAGCCTGGATCTCTCCCTGTTTCTGCACACCCAGGGATCCCTGCGACTCAATCGCGTCTTGGAACTTCGCCCTCTCACCAGTCTCCGCCGATCACCGGTCTGGGGCCGCTACCTTCGTACGGCTCGCTCTCATCGCGACATCAATACGCGCCACCGCCACCATCCGCAGTCGTCGCACCTGTGTCCCCTCTGACCGCGCCAGTCCCGCTGCCCCAGCCGACGACGATAGAACGAGCTCCCGCCGGAGCTGGTCAATCCATAGAGACTGACCAGAGTGCCAGCGCCAACTCTTCCTCAAGACTTTCGACATACGGCACTTCCGTACCAACTCGGAGCGGAATAGTCGAGCCTGCCTTCATTTCTCTCTCGCGGGCGCGGAGCGGAACCAACATCATGGGCATCCAGCGCGCTTCGCCTTCCGCGCAAGTCGGCACGAGTGGCATCATCCGTCGAACTTCGCTATCAGGTGGAGCGCACAGTAGTAGCCCTTCTTCAGGATCACCCATCTTTCGACCTGGATCGTACATGTCGAACCCTTCCGGCGGAGCAGGAGGCGGGTTCCCGGGTTCGGCGTCACCCTCGTTCGGACCTCCGTCTAGACAGCAACCCTCGTCGCACTTTCCTCCGACCGCCAACTCGGGATCGCAGATCACATTCGGCAATCGCATCTCGCCACTGTCGCCGCCATTGATTCCTTCCGGGCCTTCGAACCTAGGCGCGACCGCACCGTCTCGACCGATACCTCTCCCGAACCAGGCGGCCGCTGGAGCTCCAGGTCGAGGCTACTCGTACACGTCGACAGGAGGAGTGGGTTCGGGAAGTTGGTCGAGAAGCTACGGAAGAGGCTCATCGGGAAGTGGTGAGGGCGAACCGGCTCTGAGTCGTCGAGGGTCCTCAAAATTGTCGTTCGGAGCTACAGGGGGCGCAAGCAGTATCCCGCGTTCGAACCCACTCCACGCTCCGAGCTCGAGGGAGGAAGAGAAGCGCTTTGTGCATCAAGGTCAACCTCCACCCGATGCGGCAGACATCAACGACTTTCTCGAATTCCTCGCCGAGAAACCGGATCTCGGTGGTTCCAAATTGGGGCAGAGTGGAATCGCCGGCTCGACCATCCTGCGCAAGAAAGACGTCGACGATCAGTTGAAAGCGTTGAGAGGCAGCGTGTTAGGGTTCGGGATGGGTGGTGGCGGTGACGGGGCGGGCAGTCCTAGTCCCCCGCTCCCAGCGTTCGCCGTATCGACTGCTTCTGGCACGTCAAGTCCTCGAACGTTTGGAGGGATCTCAAACTTGAGACGACAGACCAGTCGGCTCTCGATCGAGGAGGAACCGGCAGAATATGTCTCGGCCGCACCGAACCCGTCTCGGATGCAGAAGGAGCAGAGGCCTTCGAGTGAAGGGGAAGAGTCGTCCGACAATGGCCTGACTCCCCGTCCGCCTTTCCGACAATTGCGACCCGAGATCGTTTCCCCTCCACTCTCGACCACCTCGGCGACATCGACAGTTCGACACGCTCAACCTCTTCGATCGAATTCTCCGGTCAAGATGGCGCTCGAACCTCGGTTGTACCCGTTGCCACTGTCTTCAGCTACCTCGCCACTCGCGTCCCCGGCCACTCTGCCTTCGTTCTCTTCCATGTACCCACCACTTCCGTACCCTCCCTCGAAATCGAAAGCTTCGACCTCGACGACGACCACGACCCGAACTGAACCGATCGCGTTCTCACCTTACATCTCGAGAGCGGCGAGACTCGCTCAACAAGATCGAGAGAATTCAGGTCCTGCTGCAGCGAGTTCGAGCGAACGCAATTCGGCCACAGCAAGCATTGCAAGTTTCAGTACCCAAGGTGACGAAATGGATGGAGGGAGTTACCGAGGGGAGGAGGAAGCGGTCGGGAGACTCGAACTCGACGACGACGAGACGACGACTGGTGGGATCGTCAACGATAGCTCTTCTCCTTCTTCGAATAGTCGAGGGAGGAGGTGGCCCAACGTTCGAGAAGTCGACGAGGAGGAGATTTGCATGGCTTCTCAAAGTCGCGACCCGACCCCTGCAGCAGGCACGCGTACCTCGGATCATGCTTACAGGAGAACTCCAACTGCAGCTGGGTACTTTGCCACGAGAAGTCACAGTAGGGGACCAGTTAGAACCACCACTAGTCCACCCGATTCGTACTTGCATTGACCAACAAACACATTGTCATCTTTGCGAGATCCTCTACGGCGAACGCTCTGCTTCGCAAACACGTTCGATATTCCAAGCTGCAAAATCTCGGTATACAGAATATTACCAGTGTTACAATGTATTACCAGTGTTACAATGTATTACCAGTGTTAGAGCCCCACGGAAGACACGCCACAATAGACAATCAAGTTTAGTGTGACAGGAAGAACCCGCGCAGGTGTCAAGAAAGTCAATACAAAAATATTCTACTGTTTAGGGCCTCGGAGAAGGATCGCGAGTAGGTTGACTCCGATCGCGAATGCCCCCGCAATGATCCATGCGACATTGTATCCATGTTTCGGGTGGAACCTGAAGAAGAGTGCAAAGATGATACCTCCGATGTTGCCAAACCCTCCGACGAGTCCAGTGGTGAGTCCGTTCGAGTTGGTGTTGCAATGAGGTACGAGTGCAAAGTTGGCTCCATTGCCAACTTCACAGAAGATCGCCATGAGTGCGACGAGACCCATTTGGGTGTGAAGGTCGGGCTTGGCGCCGATAGAGTAGCAGTGTCGTACGTACTACGAGAAACACGAGAAAAGGTGCATCAGTCGTTGGCTCGCACAAGCGGTATCAACGGAGAAGGAACTTTGCTCACGAGGCCGTATGCGAGGGTAACAATTCCTTGCAGGAATCCCATTGCGACAGTGAGGTACTTTTTGCCTCGAACTCCTCCAAAGCGCTTGGACGTGTAGATCTTGTCTCCGAGATAACCTCCGAATGGACGAGTCAAGATGTTGAGGAACCCGAACGTCGAGGTGTAATATCCAGCTTTGAGCTGGCCAAGTTTCGGATGATCACTTACGAGCACGTTTGCGAGGTTCGCGTCGACCGCAAGCTCGAATCCGAACGTCGTTGCGTACATGATCGCTGGGAGCCAGGTGTAGGATTTTGAGATGATCGAGAGGAACGACTTGATCGTGAGCGGCTCGGCGACGGCAAGGTCGAGAGGGATCGAGCCGTCGGCTTCATCGAGTTCGTCGTCATCTTCGACTGCTTGAACTCGACCCGTAGCCCCCGAAGACTTTTCGCGCATCTTGCGCTCAATCACGGCTCGTTCAGAGGGGTCGAGCGTCGCAAAGTGACCTTGCTTGGCCGCAATGGCAGTTGCGGGAAGGGTGTGACGCGCAGACCATTTGCCTGATGGAACTCAGGCTCATCAGCGCCGAGCTGCAGAGGCGTTGGAGAGCAAGGGAGACTGACCAGCAGGGTGATCGGTACCAAATACGAGGCACAGGATCGCAACGAACCAGAGACAAGGAACCGGAACGAGAGCGAAGGAAGCCCTCCAGCTCTGGGAAGGGGTGAGGCCCCGCTCGACGAGCGACTGGAACAGCGCCACCATGACGACAAAGGTGACACCTCCGCCTGGAAGTACCGAAGATGTCAGCTCTGAGCTCAGATGGGTAGGACATGGCGTGCAGCAACGAACCCAAGTTGCCCCAGCCTCCGCACAACGAGTTGGCAGTCCCGACGACAGACTTGTCAAAGAAGCACGTCGACCACGCGAGACATGGTACGAATGTACCGCCGAGAATGCTGTCGACGGTAAGCGAGCAGACAAGTCAGTCTCAAGCATTGGTGTCGACGGGAGACTGGGAGACGGCAGCTCACCCGATGAAGAAGCGGACGGCGTAAAGACCGCCAGCGCTCTTGGTGAGTCCAGCAAGACCAGACGGGATGCTACCGAGGATGAGTAGGCCGGCCATCGCTTTCCGCGGTCCGAACCGGTCCACGACGGGCCCGACCAGGAAGCGCACGATCAGCGTCGAGGACAACGCGGCGATGTTGCTGTTGCCGATCTGTGCCGGAGTGAGCTTGAGGTCCTTCTTGATCGCCTCGGGGATCAGTGGCGGGAACGCGAACCACGACAGGAACGCGACGAAGAAGCCGAGCCAGGCCAGGTGGAAGTTGATGGCATATTGGTCGCGGAGGTTCAGGAGGGGAATCGTGTATGACTTTCCGTTGACACGGTTGATGACGGCGGGCTCCCACAGGGAAGCCCAGCGGAAGGGAGGGGGTCCTGCCGAAGGTTTTGCGGGAGTAGCGATTGCCTCTTCATCGATGAGGGACCCAGGGGCCGAGCGTTTTTCGTTGGACATGATAGGGAAAACGCAGGAAGAAGGCAGTCGGGAATGTTGCAAGAAGGAGAGAAGGGAAACGAGTGTAGAACTTGGGACAAGTGGACCGAGCGAGAGGGGAGAACGATAGAAGTTCGATACGTCCGAGATAGGCGGCTTGATTAGCCAGATAAGGCGCCCAGCGTACCTTGCTCTGGTGATCGCGTACTGCAGTACAGTAGCGTCAAGTCCAGGCTCGGTCAAGGTCCGCTCCGGACGAAGATTAGAGAGTGTCCGCTCTCGGTCCGCCTTGAATCTTGATTGGCGACTCGACGTGGATCGGCCTGCCTGGCCTAGGGTCCCGGCCCTGTACTCCTGCGCAGTCGCGCAACCGCCAGGCTGGACTGTGGTGTCCGCTGCTCTCAGACAAGAGAAATCGCTTATCGGACTTATGACTGATCGTCACCCCTGTCTGATACCCGGCAATTTGGATATGGTAACTAATTTGTATTTGCCCGCGAGCGGACACGCATGCTAGATAGGGGACGTCTACAGCGCCTCTTGCGTACGGCCAACGGCTAGGCTCGCAGATGGCCTATCTCGACGCGTTATCGGCACGCACTGCAGCTCCCTCGACCTTGGTCTCTCTCACGTTCGACCAGCATCATGGCACCAATCGCTTCCGATACGCTCACGCATGGCCAAGCGGCACCACAGCGAAAGACAATCTTTGTGGTTGGCCTCGGGATGGTTGGAATTGGGTTCATCGAAAAGATGCTCAGCCTGGATGAAGCGAATTCGTGGCACATCCGGACATGCGGCGAGGTTTGTCCTCCCGTGTACGCTCGTCTTTCTCAGCATTGATCTGACCGTCAGCTGCATTATAGGAAGATCACTTGGCATACAACCGAGTCGGACTAACTGAATATTTTGAGCACCGAGTCAGTCGCCTTCTCGCTCGAGTCTGATTGCCTGCGATTGAGCTCGAGCCGTGGGGTTTATTTGCACAGAATGTAACGGGTCTATACCTTCAGACCGCTAGCTGGTACGCCGAGCAGTCTCCGGAAAGGTTCTCCTATTCAATTGGCGAGAAAGTTGTCGAAATCGACCGCCAACTCAAGTGTGTGCGCACGTCAAAGGGCAACGTGTACCAATACGACGTCCTCGTTCTCGCCACCGGCTCAAACGGTGCCCTGCCGCCCTATGCACAAAGTCGCGCTCCCCAGATGAAAGGAGTCTTCGTCTACCGCAACATTGCCGATCTCGAGGCCATCATCAAGTACGCTGCTCGAGACAACGTCAAACGCGCATCGGTAGTTGGCGGTGGTGTGAGTCTGCTGTTCTTTCTGCCGATTCTGCTAATTGTCAACTGACACTTTCTGCGATGGCGACAGCTGCTCGGCCTCGAAGCCGCAAAAGCGGTATATGACCTCCCGACAATCCCCTCCGTCGAAATCCTCATTCGCCAGAACTTCCCGCTCAACCGTCAAATTGATGCCGCTGCAGGGTGAGCATCAATCAGATTCTCTAGTGTAAAGCCCGGAACTGACAGCGTTGTCAACAGCGAACTCGTGCTCAACAAGATCGAAGGTATGGGCGTCAGAGTCCGCGTCGCCTGTGAGCCGACAGGTCTCATCACAAAGGAGATCGATGGAGAGACCTGCTTTGGGGGATTCACGTTTGCGGACGGGCAGAGGCTCGAATCAGACCTGTGTGTCTATGGCGTGGGTATCTCGCCTCGAGACGAACTCGCGGTCCAAGCTGGCATCAAAGTCAATTCTCGAGGTGGAATCGAAGGTGAGCCAAGCACGTAGCGCTCTCGGACAAACGGCCGAAGCTGATCCTGCGCGAAAACCTTCAAGTCGGCGATGATCTTCAGACTTCGGAGCCGGATGTGTACGCTATCGGAGAATGCGCCAACTGGAAAGGCAACGTGAGCTCGTACTCGCCTGCTTAATCAGTTTGAGCCCGATGCTGAATCCCCTTTCTCTAGACATACGGGTTGATTGGCCCCGGTATTGAGGTATGTCTGAGTGCCCGTCCTTCACTCGCGAAAGCAACTTACTGAACCTCTATTCGCAGATGGCCGATATCCTCGCCTTCAACCTGACGCAAACCGCATCTCATGCACCACGCAAAATGAACCATCCAGACCTTTCGACAAAACTGAAACTCATGGGAGTCGACGTTGCCTCGTTCGGCGAGTTCGATGCAGACGAGCGGGCGGTCAAGGCTGCCGAAGCCGAGGAGGCGAGAAAGGCGACAGAGGATGGAGAGGTCGAAATGACGTACAAACCGAGTCGCAAGGTGCCTCGAAGCACCCGGAACGATCCTGTCAAAGCTCTCACCTACCTTGATCCGCTTGGCTCGACCTACAAGAAGTTCATCTTCACCGCAGACGGTTCTCGGCTTGTCGGTGGAATCTTGATCGGCGACACCTCTGCCTTCACGAAGCTCGTCTCGCTCGTCAAGAAGAAGAAGAAACTCGACGTCTCGCCTTCGAGTTTCATTCTCGGGAAGAAAGGAAGTGACGAAGATGAAGCTGGTGATCTCGCCGATGACGATGTAGTATGCTCCTGTCACGGCACTACGAAAGGTGCGATCGCCAAATGCGTCAAAGACGGGATCACGGATTTCGCAAAGGTCAAGTCGTGCACCAAAGCCGGAACAGGCTGTGGAGTTAGGCCCTATTTCGCGCAACCCTTCACTAGCTAAGATCCAAGCTGACATTTTTTGTAATTAGGGCTGTATCCCTCTCGTCACTAGCCTCCTCAAAGCCGAGATGAAGAAGAGCGGGAAAGCGGTCTCTAATCAGTCAGTTGCTCGCGAGAGGTTACACCGTGCAGAGCTGACTTCCCGCTGCTGTTACACAGTCTGTGTCCCCACTTTGCTATGCCTCGAGCCGATCTCTATGCCGTGATCAAGATCCGCAAGCTGCGTACATTCAACGAGATACTTTCGACTGTCGGCAAAGGCGAGGGCTGCGAGGTATGCAAGCCCGTGTGTGGTTCGATCCTGGCATCATTACACGGCGAGTTTGTCATGAAGAAAGAGTTGCATGGATTGCAAGACACCAACGATCGATTCCTCGCCAACATCCAAAGAGACGGTCAGTACTACATGTCTGTTCACCCCGTCATGTGACTCTTACGCTAATACGTCGACTCGACAGGCACGTTCTCCGTTGTGCCAAGGGTAGCGGCGGGAGAAATCACGCCGGCTGGCCTGATTGCGATTGGAAAGGTCGCAGCAAAGTATAAGCTTTATACCAAGATCACCGGCGGTCAGCGGATCGACATGTTCGGCGCACAGAAGGCCGATTTGCTCGATATCTGGCAAGAACTCATCGACAGCGGCTTCGAGTCGGGCCATGCATACGGCAAGGTCCGTTCACTCTGCCCCTTCTGTGTCGCTCTTCAGTTCTGGTTGCTCATGAATAGGGATGAAACAGTCGCTGCGGACCGTTAAGAGCTGTGTCGGTTCAAGCTGGTGCCGATTTGGTCTCGACGATTCGGTTCAGATGGCCACCGACCTTGAGACTCGCTACAAAGGTATCCGATCACCGCACAAGATTAAAGGCGGAGTCTCCGGGTGAGCTACACTCGATTCAGTCGCTCCTCGGCTAGATTGCTGATATTTCCTGCACCTCCAGATGTGTGCGAGAATGTGCAGAAGCTCAGGTGTGCAACCTCGTTCTGGCCCGTGTTTCACGATGCGCAGCGCCTGACGCGTTTCCTTACAGTCCAAGGACTTTGGCTTGATTGCTACAGACAAAGGCTGGAACATCTTTGTGGGCGGCAACGGTGGAATGAAACCTGCGCACGCACAATTGCTCGTTGCCGATGTACCGCCATCAAAGGTGACTGCCATTTTGGACAGATATGTGAGTCGGTGCTTTTCTTGACCTCGATGCATCGTGGTCACACCTGACAAATTGTTAATGCCAGCTCATGTTCTACATTCGTACTGCCGATCGATTACAACGCACCTCGGCGTGGCTCGAAAGCTTCGAGGGAGGCATCACCAAACTCCGTCGCATCATCCTCGATGACGAGCTCGGAATCAATGCAGAGCTTGAGGCCGAGATGAACTCGTTGGTTGGCAACTATTTTGATGAATGGGCAGTTGCGCTGAAGGACCCGAGCGTTCGCCGGAAGTTTAGACAATTCGCTAACACCGTAAGGCAATTTTTCCAATGCTGGATCTCGGGAAGCTCTGCTGATGCTGAGTTGACTGAAAACAGGATGAGCGGAGGAAGGGAATCGAGCCGATCGAGGAACGGAACCAAACGCGACCAGCCAACTGGCCGCAAAGCCGACCGCAGCGATTCCGAGACGAAGATTTGGCGACCCCGAGGACCGAGTGGTCCTACACCAAGATGCTGCGGGTCGACGATCTCGAGCCGAGTGAAGCGAATACGTCTTCTTGCGCGATCAAGTACGGTGACACGCAGCTCGCCGTGTTTCATGTCCCTCGTCGCGGGTACTTCTGCACGCAGCAAATGTGTCCTCGTGAGTCTTATCTCACGCTCGTTTTCGAGTGACCAGATCGAAATCCTGATCGACTGCTGCGACGCTTCAGACAAACGCGCGTTTGTGCTCGAACACGGCATCATTGGCGAAGAGAATGGTTCTCTTTACGTTTCATGCCCACTACATAAGCGAAACTTTGCGCTCGATACGGGTGACTGCAAGAACGATGAAGACTACAAGATCCTCGCGTTCAACGTCAAGGAGGAAGATGGTGATCTCTTGATCCAATTACCACCAATTGCAGAGCTCGACGCGTTGATTGGCAGCAGCAAATGGATGGTGCGCAAGGCCACGGCCGCTGTGAAGGAGAAGAATCCGACGAGTAGCCTAGAGTAAGCAATCTCTTCTATTGTTCGTCTGCACAAGCTGATCAGGATGTTGTTTTCTAGAATTGTGGGTCCGGACGGTGATGCCGAACCAGACAAGAAGGCGGCATCTGGCAGTTGCGGCGAGGCGGACAAGTCATGTGGCGGTCCTGAAGGGGCCAAGCTCGAATGGTAGTCTGTACATAACATAATTTGTAGTCCAAGTCTGCTCGTATTAGTCCCACCCCTGTAATTCGCCTCCGAAACTTATTTCCCTGAACGAGCTCAAACAGGTCTGTGCTGGAAGCCCAACCATTTTCCGAGATCCAGCGGCTTGATCCCGGATCGCTGCGTGATGAGTATTCACGGTCTGACCTTGCATGGTTGTATTGTTTCGTGAGCAAGACGAAATCAGGGCCGCGGAGGCCGAGCCGAGCGGGACATGTCCGGACACGTGCGCAGCTGAATTGTGAGCCACGCGTCACTTAGCTCCAGATAGGGGATAGGGCTGACGTCGAGTCGGTATATCTGTAGAGCATGGCTTTCTTCAGCGACAGTACAGCGCTGTTCGCTAGGAATTTGGATCCTGACGGAGTAACGGTCTTGAGCGGTGCAAGCCGAAATTGAACCTGCGGGCCCGGGGTCCTGTCTGGGCTCTTCTCTTGCCTATCTTACCTGACGACTATCGACTACTAGACCACTACAGCCGCATCAGATCTCTTATCGTTTCGCCTTGGAACCTTCGACGCGTCGTCGGATGGCAAAATGTTGAACCCGACATCTACGAGCCAGCCCCACGGGAAGCGATCCACGAGCGCAGGCAGCAATGGCGACGAGGTGGATCTCCCACACGAGCACACGCTACGCTACTGTCACTGATCCCTTTGCTTCTCTGCAGGCGAAAGACGGCAAGAAGCCTCGACCGCGTGCAACTCTGAGCTGCCGCGAATGCCGGCGTTTGAAACTCAAGTGCGATCGGACGTTCCCATGCTCGGCATGCAGAAGGCGTGAGTAGGACAGACGATTGGGCATGCGCCGATCAAAACGGCGCAGGAGTGTTGGACGGCGACCGGATGGCTGACGCTCGTTCTGTGCCTAGGTAATTGTGCCGACATCTGCCCAGACGGCATGCGCAAACCGCCAGGTCGTGCACTCGAGATTCAAGCCGAATTCTCACTGCTTCTCAAGCGCATCGAGTTTCTCGAATCCGTCGTGAAAGACCTCGGAGGGCAGGATCAGATCCCTCCACCTTTACAATTGCAGCACGCTCTCAAACGGACGACACCTCTGTCAAAGGAAGTCGAGGCAGAAATCGAGACGGCGTCTGCAGGACCCTTGCCGCACGATAGCGAGGCCACAAGCGACGATGGAGGTGCACAGGACGACGAGCATCCGGCAGACACCCTCGAAAAGCTCGTGATTGGCGTCGGATCGCTCAGAATAGGTAGCAACGAATCTGGTCGTTACTTGGGCGCCAGCGGGAGCCCCGCGTATCATTTCGACGAGGTGCGCTGGCTTTATAGCTTCGCTCGGCCTTTGTCTCCTACTTCAACGCTTACGAGTGCGATGACCAAATTCACAGGACGACGACGACAAGCTAAGTGCGGAAGAAGATAGGCCTCCACTTACCGAGGGTCATCCGGTCGTTCAGCTCGGCAGCAGCAGACGTGAAGGGAATGCCGAGATCGAACACTACCGAGGCCTATTGCCTCCTCTCCCCGAGATCAATCGCCTCGCCAAAAACTATGTCGGTCCCAACTCAGGATCTGCCTCTTGTATGCCGTACCGGATCCTAACTGCTTGGCATTCGTTTGACCAGTTTTCATTCGTCGCATTTCAATTCACTCCGCTTTCGCCGAAGGAATTCTACGAGGACTATCTTCCCGCAGCAATTGAAGCAAACCACCCAGCCGCGACCAAACTTGGCGCAGTATACGCCGTTCTGTCGCTCGGAAGCCTGTTCGATCCGCAGAAGCCGGCTACCTTCAACGAGGAAGCACAGCGGTATTTCCTGCGATCCCAGAATATTCTCGCCGCTGCGAAAGCGCTTTCGAACAACACTCTCGCAACCTCTCAGGCAGTGCAGCTGGCTGGCTCTTACCTCCTGTGCCAGCACGACCTCAAGGAAGGCGGTGAAACCTTCTATCCCATGGTAAGTTGGCCGGTCACGGTTTGACGTTGGTATCTCATCGTTGACCTCTACTTGATTTGGATTTAGCTCGGTATCGCATCGCGCTTCCTCGTGACCCAAGCGCTCCATCGAGATGGCACGCTTTTTGGTCTTTCGGGAGAAGAGCTAAATCGTCGAAGGCGCATCTTTTGGGAATTAATCACGATAGAGAGAATGCAAGGTACGTCCGTGATCGCCACGCACAGGTCTCGCGAAATTGTGTGTTGAGAAAATTTTGTGGGCAGCTTTCATCGCGGGCCGGCCCTACATGCTCCAGAACTCGCAGTTTGACACGCAGATGCCCGAAAATGCGCCGCCGTTCGACGTGTGCAAGTGGCAACTCGGCGTGTTTATTGCGAGAGTCATCGACTTGGCGTTCTCGATCAAATCGCCTTCGTACTCGACAATCCTCAAGCTCGACGAAGAGCTGCGCTCGCTCGTGCGGCAGTCACCTGCGTCTGTGCGATCGGGCGTACTCCCGCCGGATGCGTTCGTCGTCAAGCCCCGTTCCATTGCTCAACTTCCCGTGCCTCGACAGCAAACGGGCGCAACGCTGATAGAGCGTTTGCAGCAGCACACTATGGATCAAGTGAATATGTCCCTTTCTCAGCTCGAATGCCGCCTGAACTGACGGATTATTGAAACGCATAGATGTATTCTCAAGTGCTCTGTGCGTAACCAGCATTTTCGACGTTGCGGTGCATAGCTCTGTACTGACGCGGGGGACTCAACTCTGCAGTCTACCTACACAAACCGGCGTTCGCGCACGCTCTGCTCAACCACCCACAAGAGCCGCTTCAATCGCCTTACCGGGCGTCCGTCGAGGCGCTTTCGTGCGAGACTGCCGTGTACCTCGTCGCCGTAGCCAAGTCGTGGATTACACTGGATCCCGTCCTCGCGCCACGCTGGTGGCAGTACGTTCTTCTCGCGCCTATCAATGTCTCACTGCGACCTGAACTGAATGCTTCTTGACTTGATCTTGCAGCATCTTCTTCCATGCTTTCGCAGCCTCTGTCGGACAAGCTTCGTTGTGCATCAAAGCCCCTCGGAGTGTTTTGGCCCCCTTTGCCTGGGGACAACTGCGCGAAGCGGTTTCGATTTTCGAGACTGCCGGAGCGACGGGAGCTCCCTGTTCGCTGTACGTGCCACGACTCAAGACGCTGCAAGAAAAGGCGTACATCAGTCTTCAGAGTCTCTTGACGGTGCCTTCGAATCTCGGATTCGATGGGAACCTGAGTGAGATCCTGTCAGCCGGGACCGACGTCGACCGATCCATCCTGTGAGCTTTTGAATCTGCTATCCTGAAAGGACATTGACATGGCTGACTTGCATCGTCGTGCTGCTCGTACAGTAATCCCCCGGTTCGACTCGAGCGCAAACAGGGGCGACAAAAATCTTCCCCTGTTCAAGAAGGAGTCTCTCCGGGCAGCGACTCTTCGTTGGGGCATGCTCGTGATCCATCCCTCCCGCTTGCACCTCAGACGAGCCAGATTGGTGGCGGCGCAAGCTACGGCCCAGCGTACTCGCCGTTCGATCATCGCTTCCTTCACTCTCAACCGCTTCCCAGTGGAGCAGGCCCAGTCGGAGACGCGTACTCGGTCATTCCGAACGATTACTACCCTGTCGGTGCTGGGGATCCACGACTACAGCAGCTTCCGCCAATGCAACAACACCCTGTCGACGCGTTCGCGCCTGTGCTCTACCCATTTGGCGACCCGCGCAATGTTACCGAGCATGCGTACGGTCACACGCCCGATACCCGGCTCGGGTTTGTGTCGTTTGCGACCGATTTTTCTTCTCTCGAACCTGCGATGGCAGGCAGTGAACAGGCATGGGTCGAACCGGTCCAAGCTGGAGTCGGTCAGTTTCTTCTTTTCGAGTCTGTTCCCACGACAGCTAGCTCATCATGCTTTGGACGAACTACAGGGTACCCCTCGGCGTTTCGTCCGGTGCCAGCCGACTTTGCGGGCTTTCCAGCACAATGAAAGAAAGGAACGAGGCAGTTCTGGACAGAGACTGTATGAAGGAGGTGCTTGCTTCGAGCGATTAAGTTCAGGAGCTTGGAGATGAAACAAGCTCAGGCTTCTCGCTTCGATGGAATCTGGCATGCGCACGATGCATCGATACTGTCTGCCGGGTCCCAGGCAATGATGCAGGAACGACTCGTCCGACCCCCTTTGATGTGCAAAAATGATTGACAAATCCTGCGAGTGGCGCGTGCGCGAGAGAGGACTTCGCAATTTGCGCAGGGCCGAGCAATGCGCGCGCGCGGACTTTGGATCGCCTTCTCTTCATCGACTCACTCATCCGCTCTTTCCGAATTTCCGCTCGTTCGCCCACTACGCCCACACGGCTCTTTGACTCGCGCACGCGTTGCTCTCACCCGGCTTGCTGGCAAGATGGCGTTCAAGGCTGTGCACTGTTTGTTTGTGCTGTTTGCCGCGCTCGCGACCGCGTTCCGCCACGGAGTCGCGAACAACGACCTCGCGCAGTTTGTACCCAACAGCTACATCGTCGAGGTGGATGGAACCGCGAGTGCACTCTCGAAGCGAGGACTCAGCGCCGTCAACGTGAGTGTCGCGCCTGTTCGCCTGATCTTGGCTGCCCCGCCCGCAGCCGCGCCTCCGATTTCAATCAACATTCGCATCCGACGCGTCATGTCGAGCGATTGCATCGTTGCTGACCTGCCTCGTCGTCTGTGCGTGACAGCTGCTCAACCACGTCCTGCTTGGACTCAAGACCGAAGGACTCTCGATTTCAGTGCAGCAAACTTACCAGGACCTGCCCGAAGTGTTCCACGGCGCAAGTATCAAGGTTCCCGAAGGCACCACAGTCGACGACTTGCTCAAGATTGACGGCGTCAAGGCGAGTCAAAATGGTCCCCCACCCGCCAGCGTGTAACACTGATGTTATGAAATTCTCGAGCAGAAAGTTTGGCCCGTTCGCATCCTCCGTCTGCCCGAAACGGTCATCAACTCGGATGCGCCTGTCACATCCGCATCGAGCACTCCTGTTGACACGAGCGCTCGGTTGGCGAAGCGTGGAACCAACTTTCCGCCTGCGTCGGCCTACCTGAACGATACTTTCACGTCGCATGTGCAAACCGGAGTTGACAAGCTCCACAACGCTGGTATCCTCGGTGCTGGTGTCAAGGTTTGACCTCTCGCTGAACCGGAGCACCCCGATATGGGTGACTAATTCGAGGGCCCATGCGTAGATTGCGGTACTCGACAGCGGTGTCGACTACACGAACCCGATCCTCGGCGGCTGCTTCGGTCCAGGATGCCAAATCTCCTTTGGGTACGACTTTGTCGGTGATGCGTACACAGGGGATAACGCGCCAATGCCCTCTGGCACCGTCTGTATGTTCGCACGAGACAAGGACTCTCGTCTGTTGTGATGCAGCACTAACGCTTTGGATCTGTATAGACTCTACCTGTGCGGATCACGGCAAGTCGACAGCGTCTCACAGTAGCAAAAATTTCGTTGACCCTGATGTCCGCTTTCCACAGGCACTCACGTCACTGGCATTATCGGCGCGCTCGCCAACGAGTATGGATTCTCGGGTGCGCGAGATATCCCTCGGCGAATGGAAGTGCATGATGCTGAACTTGTCCTGCCACAGGTGTTGCACCCCAAGCCGAGCTTGGACATTACCGCGTGATTGGCTGCGCAGGCTACACCGGAGAAGATGTGCTCGTTCAAGCGATGCTCCGTGGACTGCGAGAGAACGTCGACATCTTGTCATTATCGATTGCAGGTGGAGTCGGATGGCTTGACAACTCGCCGTCTCAAATCATCACCGAGTATCTCACTGCGAAAGGCATCCATGTCGTGGTTGCAAGTGGTAACGACGGAACTGAAGGTCAGTTTGCATGGGCGCATTACACAGCTCGATATCGGGAAACTAAGCTGCGCGTATTTTTGCAGGTCTCTTTTTCTCCGACTCTCCTGCCGCAACTATCGGAGGAACCTCTGTCGGTAGTCTGTAGGCCAGCTTTTCTCTTTCGATTCCGTGTTCGTCCCAGCACGTTTAGACCATTTGCCGCTTGTAGCGATTCCGCCTACTATCCCGTCTACAACGCCAACATTCTCGGCAAACCTTCCATCCCGTACCAATCGCCGACGCCCTTCAACGACACGGGCGATTACACCCTGTACTTTACCTCGACGGACCCGACTCTTAAGAACGATGCATGCAAGGCGCTCCCAGCCAACACTCCTGACCTTTCGAAGCGTGTCGTTGTCGTCCAGCGAGGAACTTGTGACTTCACTGTCAAACTCGCCAATGTCGGCAAAGCAGGAGGGTGAGTGGGATCAGCTTGATGTGTACTGTCGAGCTTACGAATCTGATCACGATTGTTTCCAACTACTCTCAGCAAAATCGTGCTCATCTACAACAGTGCTGGAGCACTTGCGATCCCGCAGCTCAACGCAGGCACAACCGGATTGTCGTATGTGGGCAGTCTTCGTCGTGAAGACGGATTGACAGTAAGCTCTTCGCCTCTCGGAGGGATTAGGCGTACGATCACGAGCTCAGCACACTTTCCCGCTTTAGCTGCTCAACTACTACAACTCGATGCCTCGAGGCGTGCGTATGTCGTTCCCCTTTGGTCCGCTCGTCCCTTACGTTGCCGATACAGTCAGTGGCGGTGTCATCTCGTACGTACATAGTCAGAATCATCTCGACATCAAACTCGGCATTGGGTGCTCACACTATTCTTGTACTGCCGCAGGACCTTCTCGAACTATGGTCCGACAAACGATCTCTACGGTGTCCCTTCACTGGTCGCGCCCGGCGTCAACATCCTCTCGACTGTCGTCGGCGGTTTGGGAATCATGAGGGGCAGCAGCATGGCTTGTCCCTTCGTTGGTGAGTTCTTGAAATATCCTGCACGCATCAAGCTGTGCCGAGCTGAGCTAGACCAACTATACAGCCGGAGCCACTGCTCTGATCCTGTCGGCGCGCAAGGCAGAGAACCTGTCTCCCGAACAGGTCAAGAGTCTTCTGATGACGACCTCGAGCCAGACTCCGACTGCTTATGGCGGATCATCTCTTACCACCGCTGTTCGACAAGGAGCTGGTCAGTATCGTCTTGCCACTCATCTTCGCATATCAGATATTCAGATTGGTTGTGGATCTCGAACAGGCCTCGTGCAGGTTGACCTCGCAATTGCGCGCAGGACGCTCATCTCGCCTAGCATCATTCAGCTCAACGATACGGCGTACCTCAACAGGACCCAGCCTCTCACTGTCACCAATAAGGGGGACACCCCTGTGACATACAACCTGCAGTGGACGAACGCGCAAGGTGTTGCAACCTACAACAACGTAAGCGGTTATTCATCGCAGTGAATCCAAACTCTCATGTTGACGCGATCGTCGCATCGGAACAGGGCGCATCGAACCAAATCATCCCGTCGACTTCTCCCGCCGCGGTCAGCAACGCAAATGCTCTTCGAGTCGGCTTCTCCAGTCGTACCCTCACCCTCGCTCCAGGACAAACCAAGACTGTCTCGGTCACTGTCTATCCCCCGAACCTCCTCGCTTCCGACATCAATAAATTCCCATTCTACTCTGGCTGGGTCAACCTCAACTCGCCGGTGACCAACGAGAGCTACAGTGGCAAGTCTGCATACTTTTACCCACTGTTATTCCTGCATACTGATGACGCTCTGTACCTACGAACCAGTCCCCTTCTTTGGCCTCTCGGCAAAGATGATCGATATGCCAATCCTTGACACAACCGACGTCGCCCTTGGAGCCTACCTCCCCTTCATCGCGGCTGGCGAGGACATTGCCACCGGACCCGCTACTTACACCACCGATAACCCACCCGTCCTCTACTTCCGCCTGGCTGGTGAGTGCAAGCCTTTTTATTCTCGGTGCATTGACCGGAATCTGACGCCGTTCATTGCAGCTGGTACTCGCCGACTCGCCGTTGACCTCGTCGATGCCAACATTGACTACAACGCGACGGTGCCGTCAATCACGAACCCGGCTCAGCGTCTCGTGAAACGTTCGAGCAATCAGCTCATCGCTCGCTCAACTCCAGCAAACTACGCCGACGTTGAGACGTACGGCTCGATCTACTACACTCCTTACGCACCTGCTCGCGACTACCTCGTCAGCTACAAACCTGCACCGTTCTCCGATTACGAAATCCCGGTCACGACCTATACCAACAGTAACAACGTCAACGAGACTGTCTCGCTCAATACCCCTTACCGCGTTCTAATTCGGTCAGTCTTTCTTCTCTTCCTGGGATCAGGAGCAAAAGCACGGACCGCTGACTCTCTTGCAATTGCGGACGGTACGAACCACAGCGCTCTCAAAATCACGGCTGATCCCAAGCCTTCGAGTTCATACGAAAGCTGGCTCTCGCCCGCTTTCACTTTCTCGTCCTGAAAACCCCCGCATCTCGCAACCACCCTTGCCATCGTTTCCTTTATTTAACTTATCGAATTGTCCTCCTGTCTCTCTCTCACTGGCTTGTCTTTCGGATTTCATCAGCTATCCCCCAATATCGTCGGATTGTTCCTTGCCTCTTTTCTTTCGGTATGCCGCTTTCCTGTGGATCGGTTCAAAGAGCAAACATCGCTTCTTGCTCGGCAAAGTACATGTAATGATCCCAAAGAAATATCGCTTTCCCTCAAACTGAGTAGCATGAGTAGCTCTCGACTCATCAGGATTCAGGGCTCGAGAGGTAGATCTGAGCATGGGAGAAAATTAAATGCGAAATGCAAAATGAAAGAGGACTGCTTAGATGGCTACACAGGCGTCCACGGGTAGAGGGACATGAGGTGAGGAAAACAAAAATACTCTATACCAGAACAGGATGTACAATCACAAGAGACAGAAAAGGTACCCGGAATGGTAAGCGAACGATCAACGCTCGCGAGAAGTGTGAAGAGAGAAAGAGCTCTGAAGAGGGGGATTTGGGAACAGCGCTATATATAATATAGGCTCTAGTAGTAAGAGCTTTTCGAGTTGGCACGTTGAACGCCTTGGTACAATTCGTGCAACATGATGTCTCCCCACAAGTATCCTCCTGGGAGAGGATCTCCATGGAGACGATCTTTCTGGTGTGCTTCGTGACCTTTCAAGATCGTGCCCCATTCGTTCAATCGGAATTCAGGGTGAGGAACATCGGATTCGAGATCGTCGGTCAGACCGCTCGGCGAGTGGGTCGAAACGGCGGAAGAAGCAGCCGAAGATGCGGAAGGGAGGACGAGCGATCGCACGGCTTGGTCGAGCTGGTGAATGCGGTTGTGTGAGAAGGAAGGAGGCTCGGTTGCACCGCGTGAGCCGTTGGTCGTTCGAGGATTAATTTTGTCCTACATGCAGCCAAAGAATTGCGGTTAGCCAAGAGAGCCTCAAGAGAGCCTCAAGAGAGCCTGTGCTGCACACGAAGGACGTACCATGAAGTAATCAAACTCGGCAACTTGGTCGGTCGGGTAGTGAAGCGTGCGCCAAACTTTTGCCTTCGCATCCGGGAACGCAGTGCGAACCTTGTCCATCATTTGTCCAACTCGGAATCGGTACCAGGTCAAGCGATCTTGGGAGAGAGCTTGCTCGGTCGGTTTTTGGGCGAGGACATCCTGTTCGGCCCACCGTGCGAGATCCCAAGTTCCCGAAGTGATCTCGACGTAATCGGGAGCCGAGCGACGACCGTCTGCTCGGATATGGTTGATCAAGGGAGTGATTTGATCCACGAGTCGATGTTCAAACATTCCCGGGGACGAATATTGCGGCATGCGAGACTCTCTCCAGTAATCCTCCTGATCGAGTCCAAAGTGGAAAACGGAGACGAGCTGAGAGCAAAGGGTAGAAGGAGGAAAGAATGAGCGAATCATTCGCTACCATACAGCGATTCTTGTGTTCGGAGAACTTACGAGGAAATCAAGCTTCGGAATGTAGCAGATGCGGGGTCTGCTAGCATCTCGCACGACACGGTATCCTCGGCTGTTCAAACGTTGTGGTCGCTCAATCGAGTGCGAAGCCTTTACCGGAGCCCTCATCGGAGACGGTCCCGCCGCCCAACGGTGATTCGGTCGCACGACCTCGCTCTCTTCGCCCATGAGCTGACAGAAGTTTTCGACGTGTTCCCGCGAGATACTGTCACCAATCAAAAGTGCCGTCTTGTTGTGGAGCCACGAGAACGCAGAAGGGTCGACTCGAGGCGAGTCGTGCAGGGCAAAGTCGCGCAGTTTTGCGAGGAAATTGGGAGGTTGACATGTCCGATCGAAGGGGACCCAGCGGTTGCGATCGGCATCGTGCGGGTCGACCTGGAGCGTGCCGAATGCAGAGTAGGGCTCGCACGAAGCTTTGTTGCCCGTTCGTATCCGTGCGAGGAGAGTCGTGGCGCGAGAATTTGAGCTATACACAAGAGAAAAGACGTGAGCATTTCCAGCGGTCAAACGCTGATAGAGGGCATCAAGCTCACGCAGAAGGAACCATGTTGGACAGCAGGAAGATGAAAGTCAAGGTGATAGATCCGAGCGCGAGGGCAGAGTACCATGGTCGCGGGAGCGAGAACGCTTTGCCCTTTGGTGCGGACGAGCTCCATGCGCTTAAAGGTGCTTGCTTAGGTCCTGGGTAGAGTCCCAGACCGGTCTTTTCTGACCGCTTGTCGTCCCATGCGTGCAGTGGTGGTGATGGCGGAAGCGCAATTTCGCCCGTACGAGCATCGTACGTCAAATGGGAAATGAAGGGAGATGCGATCGATTGCGAGACCGAGGCAGAGCTGCGTCGACGAATATGCGGCGCAAGCACTCGAGCTGCCGAATGCGCGTTGTCGGTGATGTACGAGACGGGCATGATGCGGACGGAGAGAGGCGAGGGAAGAAGCGGTGCAGCACGAGCGGTGCAGTCGGTCGTGTGAGCTCCTTTGGCGAGACAGAACCGACGATCGTCAAGAGGTGCCTTTCTGGCAATAGTCGTCTGTTGAGAAGACAGGAGCGGCGCGACCACAAAGGATGCCGATCAGGCGGACAGGAGATGCCGAAGCTGAGCTGCGAGCGAGCTTTTGACGACGAGGTGAATCTGCGGAGGCAGTCGAATGAGAGAGGTATCTGCTAGCAGTGTGTGTGTGCTAGAGTGCTCTGCTGCAAGAGTGTGATCGTCCGGTACGAGATGGCTGGTGAGGAACAGGTTCGAGCAGGATCTGAGAGGCCTCCAGTCCCCAGGCTCTCTGTGACGAAAACGCTTAGCGTGCGAGAGGCCCATCTAGCTCTCACTGCAGGCTGAACCGCGACAATCCATGCTCGGAAAGGGGGAGAGACATTTGTGCGAGAACGCCGTTTCGGGAAGGTTTCCGCAAAAGATGGCGGGCTCATCGCCTGTTCCCCCTGTAAAATTGTCCGCTTCGAGTAATTTTGCGCTAAAGTGTGGCCCAGGGTTAAGGTGCTCTCGAAGTATTGCTCGACGCGATCAGTGCGATGAGAGCATGCTCAATTCACTTCGGCCAGGCCTCTCGAGCCTCCCGCTGCCGTCGATACGAGGTCCACAACATGGCCTTTTCGCGATCTCGGATCATCTACTTGAGCCGGAGAGCTCGACTCCTGGCAAGCAGAACTTTCGAAAGTTCGAACAGCGTTGAATCGCCGATATGCATAAGCTGCGCGTCGGTGGTTGGAACTTTGTTTGCGACTTGGAGGTGTTTCTGCGTCCTCTGCTCCAGAAGGGATTCTTCTTCGACGCGCAGGCCTGTTGACGAAGTCCGATTGCTGATAGTCAGGGTTCGGTGATCAGTTATGTAAGTAATTAACAGAGTGATATACTCACTGATGTTCAACCATCTCCTCCCGGGCTTCACCCGGGAGCGCGCTGCTCCGAACGCAGCGGCAAACAAGGATGAGGTGGCTACAAGAGACGGTTAGAGGAGGAATCGAGATCGCGCGGAGGGGGTGCGAGCACGGTCGTGGGGAGCACAACGGGAGGCAAGGTCGCTACGAGAGCCGATGTAGTCTCGGCAGGGTGTGTAGAGCGAGATTGTGCTGCTTCCGCGTGTATTGGGATGCAAGTTGACGTGCGGAAGAGAGAGTTTGCGCATATGTATTACCTCAAACCGCCGAATCTCGCATTCCTCTGCTACAGTAGATACTTCTCTCGAATCGCTCGTTTTTCAGGTACGCTTCTTTGACAGAAACTGTATATTTGCTCTAGCTTTGTATTCGATCGCTCTCTTCGCTGCCCCATTCTTACTCGTCTGCAACTCCGAGGTATGTACCGAGGTTGGGACGCTCCACGCGCAGAGACAGTCAGGCGCGTGGCGAATGAGAGGCTCTGGGCTCTGAGCTCTGAGCTCTAGGGGCGGTGCGAGTTGGCATCGTCGGACAAAGTCCAACGCGTTCATCCTTTTCAATCCTTCGCAGGCCTCGTAACGAGCCGCTTCGAGTTCAGGGATGGGCAGCTCAATCGCAGACCCCTATCGGTATCAAGAGCGCCGCGGCGCATGGTCAACTCGAGGCGGGTTGAGGGATACGCGAGCGAGGAATGCCACTAGCGTCATTCGCACGATCCTCTCGTTCGCGAACGTTTTACTGCGGACCTGCTGAGAGACGAGATTGAGAGCTGCGAGAGCGATTCTGCTCTTGCTTCCCTTCTCTTCACTCCACCTCGGAATGATTCTGGTGGATCTAATCACCTATACTCGGGAGTCCTCCGTTTCTCTCTATACTCTCTCCCTCTTGGCGGTCTGTCCTCTACTCCTGGCTCTCGCACCTCCTCCATTCCCCCTTGTCGTCGTCGTCATCGCCCTGTTTTTCCTTGTCGGTCACCATCGCTCACTCTCTTCCCCTCCCGATCCCTCTCACCTACAGTTTCGCTAACTCCAACTTCATGCCGGCTCGCTTGACGGAGTGATCCCGGCTCTTCAGCGTCCGAGGTGAGCTCAAACCCCTTCTTCCCGCCCACAAGATGTACTCTGACGCAGTAGCACAATACAGCATCAACAGCTCGGTCCCCTCTCCGCATGCCCGATGCAAATCGGCGCAGCGGGGGGGGGGGGGGGGGGGGGGGGGGGGGGGGGGGGGGGGGGGGGGGGGGGGGGGGGGGGGGGGGGGGGGGGGGGGGGGGGGGGGGGGGCGGGGG